>NC_062520.1:20363926-20566426 GCF_022655615.1 Tachysurus fulvidraco | reverse complement strand
TAATAGTATGAATTTGTTGTTTTTATCATTTAAGGCATGATCCATTTTTAATCTTATAATATTAATAAGGGTGAACAAACATTGTGACGCTTGAGATTTGGTGTGGGTAGATGTGGAATTGTAAATAAAATGATTCTATGACCTTTTATTGACAATATATTATTAGATGATCTTGCCACACATTCACTGATCACTCGACAGTTTTCATTGTGAAGCTCTAGGAAGTCTAACAAGTCTAACATCTACTTAGCAGTCATTTATTTGGCTATAAGGGCATCAGTGTTCAGCAGTGAAAAACAGTTCATTGCTAAAGCTTAGTAAACTTAATGAACTGTTTTTCACTGTTGAACATCGATGGATTTGTGCCCTCTCTGCTCCTGGGGCACTGTATCATAGCTGCCCCTGAGCTCTGACCCCAACTTTCTCAGCTGGGATATGTGAACAGAATTCCACTGTGCTGTAATGTATGGTAATGTGTGGCAATAATAAAGAGTTCTTTTTCTTGTGTGTACCCTGTAACCATATATAATCTGTATGTTTCTCACATTTCGAGTTCACACTGATGGTTTTTGTTTTAATTCTTTGGTTTGTTTGATTTTATACTCTACACTTTCATCCATCATCTGCCTCTGCTACTAGTTCCTGATACATTACAGCTAAATTATTGCACAATTGACGTTAATATTGTTAAAATATTACAAATATTTTAGAAGCGCCCAAACCTGGAATACTTTCTCTGGAGTATAGTGGTACTGAAACCATGCACAGCACTTGTGTATTGTTATATCAACAAAGATAAAACAAAAAAAAGCAGTTATTACTTTCTGGTATAAGTGTATAGAATATGTATAAGTATATAGTTCTTATTTTTAAACTTTTGTATGCTCCACATTTTAAAGGAAACCATAGAAAGGCTTGAACTAAAATCTAAAGAACCTATTTTTTTTTTTTTTTTTTTTGTAGCGTTTTGATGTTATTTTTTGGGAGGCTAATAGTTTTAGTGATCTAGAGCTAATAATATAGGCAATTAAGCAGGAAATAGCATTTATCTACAAGGAATTTGAACAACTCTGCCAGTCTGTAGTGTGAAGATTCAGACACAACACAGAAGTAAGGAAAAGAAAAATCAGACAAAAAATGTAAATGTTCAATAAGTCTGTGAACACTGACATCTACTTAACAGTCTTTTATTTGGTACAAAGGCATCGGTATAAAGAAACGAAAACAGAAAAAGAATCATTTTTCATTAAACTGTCATTAAACTGAGACACACTCAGCACTCAGAGACCTTCAGTCTAGGTTCACTAGACGTATTCAATAGATGTTTTCACTAGATGTTTTCACTATACAGTATGTTCACTGATTTACAAACTATTTTTCAGGAGCAATTCAGGAATCTACTCATGTCTGCAGCTGGCTTCAGTTATATGTACTGCAATGTGTCTCAGGATAAAAGACTCCACAGTATGGAGCTGTACCAGTTGAACAGCAATTTAAAGCTATGGCGAGTTTGGTTCTGAATCACACAAGTATGGTAGAAACAAAACAGAAAATACAAACATTAAAGCATTGCTTTCTCATTGGTACAAGCATCAAGCATTTACTACTTCTCTATTCATTTTTATCACTTTTTCTATATAACACACATGTTGGGCAGGCAAGAGCAGATGAACTTATACTTATAATGTCCCTACTGAACTTATTAACACTGAGGCATGTGACATGTAGCAGCAAATGTTGCAGCACTGACGAGCCAAATTTCTATACAAATTAATAAGACAAAAGTTAAATTATGCATTAAATTAATGTCTATATGGCTTATTAAAATATGGCAAAAGTCCAAATAAAAACATATTCGGAAGAAACATATGAACATTGTGAATAAATAACTATAATGAAGCAATAAAATAGCTTTAAGTCACGCCTTGCTTGCCATCAACATGTACTTCTGTTTCAAATTCTCAAACATTTTCTAACAATTTTTTTATTCTACTGAGAAAGAAAATAATAACTGAACTCAAATATGAATATGAGGAGAAATCAAATTACATTATTATTTTTAATCATAATCACAATAAACAGTTTGAAGGAACTTATCAAAATGTTTTTTTGGCAATATTTTCCATTTATAACAGAAGGAAACGAATTAGAAAAAACCCACAAATATTAAAAAAAGTTCTCAAGAGAACAGGTAAAAATATTTTTTCTTCTTTTTCTGGACATGGGAAATTGTTTTTTTTTTTTTTTGTACATTTTGGCATCATACTTGTTCTCGTATGCAAAGCACTCTCACTATATAAAACGGTCAGATCCTTCTGAAAGACAGCTTTCACATGTGAAACTGTGACAATTAATTCACAACCTGTAAAACAGCAGTCCTTTCCTTGTGCAGTGTCAATAGATCTGGTGTGCTGTGTATACGGACTAAGTTCATTTATTACTGATAAATACTTCTTTAACCTCTTCACAACCTCTTGTTTTCTCTTGTTTTACAATTTTATCACACTCACACACTCACTCACACACTCATTCACACACACACACACACACACACACACACACACACACACACACACACACACACACACACACACACACACACACACACACACACACACACACTCACTCACTCACTGATGCACAGTCCTACCCACACAACCAACCCATCCCCCCACCCACCCACTCACTCACACACACGTACACACCCACACCCACACCCACACACACACACACACACACACACTCACTCACACACTCATACACTCACTCACACTCTCACACACACACACACACACACACACACACACACACACACACACACACACACACACACTCACTCACTCACTCACTCACTCACTGATGCACACACCCACCCACTCACTCACTCACACAAACGTAAAAAATGCATGACTATACCAATCAATGTGAAAAGCACTGAACATGTTCACACACACACTCACACACACACACTCACTCACTCACTCACTCACTCACTCACTCACTCACTCACACGAACGCACACACACACACACACACACACACACACACACTCACTCACTCACTCACACGAACGCACACACACACACACACACACACTCACTCACTCACTCACTCACACGAACGCACACACACACACACACACTCGCTCGCTCGCACGCACGCACGCACACTCACTCACACGAACGCACACACACACACTCGCTCGCTCGCACGCACGCACGTACACTCACTCACACAAACATGTAAAAAATGCATGACTATACCAATCAATGTGAAAAGCACTGAACATGTTCACACACACACTCACACACACACTCACTCACTCACTCACTCACTCACACGAACGCACACACACACACACACACACACACACACACACACACACACACACACACACACACACACACACACTCACTCACTCACTCACACGAACGCGCGCACACACACACACACACTCGCTCGCTCGCACGCACGCACGCACACTCACTCACACGAACGCACACACACACACTCGCTCGCTCGCACGCACGCACGCACGCACGTACACTCACTCACACAAACATGTAAAAAATGCATGACTATACCAATCAATGTGAAAAGCACTGAACATGTTCACACACACACACTCACTCACTCACTCACACGAACGCACACACACACACACACACACACACACACACACACACACACACTCGCTCGCACGCACGCACACACACTCACTCACACAAACATGTAAAAAATGCATGACTATACCAATCAGTGTGAAAAGAAGCACTGAACATGTAATGTGCCTTAGTCAAAGCGAAGCATTACTAGGAAAAATAAAGTACAAACGAGGTATTTGGTCACATTTCACTATAAATCATAAGAGTTATTTGGCAATATCAACTCAATCAGCAAAAAGAGAAAAGCAGTTATTACTTTCTGGTATCAGTGTATGAAAATATATGCATTATTCACTAGTTATTATTTTAAAAGTTATATATACTAGTTCTATATAGAATTCCAAGTTTTAAAGGTAACCATAGAAAGACATGAACTAACATGTGAAGAACTCTATTGGGTTTTGAGGGTTTTGTTTTTTTTTGCTTTGGTTAATATGGGAAGCTAATGTTTTTAGTAGCATGACTGCCCTTAAAACAGGAACAAGTGTGACATCTAAAATGTCCACTGAAGGAAAAGACAAATAGAAAGCAATGAAAACCATTATAATACAGCATCTTTGGATTTCACTCAACAGTTTTCACTGAATATTTGGAGAGGTTAAAAGCAGAAAAAGAAACTAGCTTTGTGCCTAGCTCTGTGACAGTAAATACTTTCATGAAATAGGTTCACCAAAGAAACCTGAAAAATGGTTAGTAATCACTCAAAAAAAACAATAACAGATCTCCAGGACAACCACTGGTTCACCGATAGCCTTTCTTCTGTGTGCGGTGCTGAGAGGAAAGTGCTAGAATACCTCCTTCAACCACAGCAGGCTGATGAGAAGTCTTCTCCAAGTCAATTCCTTCCTAACAGAGATATTTTTAGGCATGTTTTGAACCAGATGTTGTATTCCAAAAGAAGAATGTGCTCCTCTGCACTGGACTTTTCACTTCAGGGAGTCATGCAACATCGACTTCGAGGTGACATACATTGTTAGCAAGCACTCTTTCTGGAGAGGAGAGAACTTTTACACCTTAGGGGCAGCATCTCTGTTAACAACACATCCAGATAAAAGCCCCAGAGGTCAATGAGTCATTCTAAGGCTCAGAGTGAAAGCTTGAGTGTTGTGGAAAGGTTTGAGTGTGGCAGTAGTAGAGTGTGAGAACACAGGGGACAAGGTGGCAAGAATGGGTCGAAGGCAAAAGTATCAGTGTTGTTGTCTGAATGGCACAGGTAACTGGAACTAGCACCAGAACAACTTTAAAAAATGTGCACATGGCTTTTGGTCGAGGTAGGTTTGCTTAACCAGCAGCAAGACAGGCAGATGGTTTACCTTGATAGCTCCGACATTCTCGTCAGGCTGAGGTAGCTATCTTTGGAGGTAATTTGGTCAGAGGGGAGGAAGGAAGAGGAGGATAGGGGGTGCAAGGTTAGCCACTCCATACCACTCTTCTGAAAGGCTAATGTAGTGACACTATCACATATATATAAGGCTACAGTGTGGCGTCTGTCTCACAGCGCGAATAAACTGACCATGACAATTCTACAAGGAAAAGAATTATGCTACATACTTTAACATTTCAGTCATGCTAAGGCCTCAGAATTTTCCGTTTGGTGCATTTCGACTACAGCAGTAGACACACGTTTATTTTGGTGCCATTTCATAAATACTTATTTAAAAAAAAAGGGGAGAACCAACATAATCAGCAATTGCCCTTTCTCATTTATATAATTAGTATCATGAAAACTAAGCATCGTGTAACAATCAGAAATGTGGTGCAAAACGGCTTTGGGTTAAGACTTTGAGTTATGAACGGAAATTAAAGGATGTCTTTACATATGTCTCTCTACATATACTCTTCTATATGTACATATACATTTACTCCCTTACAGGTATAAGCCAGACTCAGTGTGTTTGTGTGTGTGAGTGTGAGGGTGTTACTGACTGCTCAAGCAAGGGCAGGTTGCAATAAGGCTTTGGTGAATAGAGTGTCATGGAGTGGCCAAGCACTGCGCTTTAGGGGGTAAGGGGTAGAAGAGAGTGTGTAAGGGGTTATCAGCCTGTGCCAGTGCCTGTGCTCATTGTTGTGCCTTGTTGGCAGTTGGGCTGCTGTTCAATGAGAACCTGGCAGTGTGCCCCTGCAGCCTGTCTCTCTGCTGAGCAGTTCTGAGGCTGTAAACACAGAGCAAATGGCACATAGGTTAACGACACTACTGCTACTCTAAAAGTGCTTAGAATCATAGTAATGAGCTACTTGGAAGCAGTAAGAACAACAGTGTGTTTAGATAAGTATTTACCTGTGGCATTAGCTCAATAGCTTCAGTGGTGGGTATCACTCCTTCTTTAGGTACAGTGTCTCCCAGTGGTGCTGCTCCTCTCTGTGGTACTCTCCAAGCATCCTGCGTGCCCTTTCTACAAAATGAGCTACTCATGGGAACACAGACACAGAGAGCAAGTATATTAGCATAGATACGTACATATAGGCAAGGGTTGAAAAGACACTTATACTCTAGGGCAGGAGTTTCCAACCTTTTATCCTTTGAGAGCTACAAATTTAGCATGGCCAAGAGCTACTCGTGTTGTTTTATTAGTAACATTTATTTAACCAGCTAAATAAGATGTTTTTATGTGAACTTAAAAAAATGCCAATATCAAACATACATATTTTGCAATAAATCATTTTAAATTGTAACTTTTTTCTTTGTTAATATTTTCAGAACTTGATATATAGTGAAATGTGAGTCAATGGTAATTTGCAATGAGAAATGAATTCTGCAGTATTATATTAAATAAAAAGTTATTAGAGTATATAGCAAATATTAAGCTAAACACTAATTTAAGGCAAAAGAAAGTGTCCTGATGTGAAATGTGAGTATGAGGTCAAAGTGTATATTTTCATGAAAATATTCATTAAAATGTATATTCATCTAAAGTACAAATCCCATAAAACAATATTATACACCACTTTGAATACTATTATACAAATCTGTAAAAATCTGGTACAGACATGTTATCAGCTTCACACAGGAGCAACAGAAAATAAAGCAGCTGGTTACAGATCAGCACTGGAGGAAAGCTTGACTGACATTAACCAGAATGACTCTCTGATTGGATAAATTTTTACGGACTGGAAAGCTCACCTGCGCCTGTATGCGAACATGAGGAAGAGCACGCAGAAGATGATGCAGGCCATTCCAATGTGGATGCCAACCACAATGCCAGTTACCGAGCTCTCTCCATCCTGCCTGCAGTTACACAAGCTCTGCCCTCCTGTTTACACACACACACACACACACACACACACACACACACACACACACACACACACACACACACACACACACACACACACACACACACACACACACACACACACACACACACACACACACACACACACACACACACACAAACATGCACACACACACACACACACACACACACACACACACACACACACACACACACACACACACACACACACACACACACACACACACACATTTCATATATTGATTACCACATTTTCTCTACAGCCAGGATGGTCTTTTTTTATAGCAAATTTTAGACAAAATTTAGAGGCTTTTAGGGCTTGTCATTGTTCCATGTTGGTTTGCTGCCAATTTTAAAATGCCCAGTCATCTGAGCTGGGGAAAAGTGGTAATGAACTTGATTTAGCACTCCCTCCTAAATCCAGAGCTCATAGTAGACAACTCCCTGTACACAACTCTTTCTTCATCTAACAAACCCATTTAATATCTCAGTAATGCCCTTCAGACAGCAAAACCTTAAGCAGACCATCCTGAGAACATATAGGGCCCAGGATCTCTAAGGTATACACCGTAAAACTGAGCTTGTTTTCATTAACAAGCTAAACTGCTGCTAGACTGAGTTTTAGTTTTAAAACCCCGAAGAATATAGTACTGTGCAAAAGTTTTAGGCAGGTGTGAAAAAATGCGGTAAACAAAGAATGCTTTCAGAAATATAACTAATGAGTGTTTATTTCTGTCACATTTACAAAATGAGCAAACAAAAGAAAAATCTAAATCAAATCAATATTTGGTGTTATTTTTTTGCCTTTAAACCAGCATGAAGTGATGACACGGCCCCCACAGAGCCCTGATCTCAACATCATCGAGTGTGTCTGGGATTACATGAAGAGACAGAAGGATGTGAGAAAGCCTACATCCACAGAAGATCTGTGGTTAGTTCTCCAAGATGTTTGGAACAACCTACCAGCCGAGTTCTTTCAAAAACTGCGTGCAAGTGTACCTAGAAGAATTGCTGCTGTTTTTAAGACAAAGGGCGGTCACACCAAATATTGATTTGATTTAGATTTCTCTTTTGTTCATTCACTGCATTTTGTTCATTTATGAAAATAAATGTTTAACACTTCCATTTTTGAAAGCATTCTTTGTTTACAGCATTTTTTCCACACCTGCCTAAAACTATTGCATAGTACTGTATATAGCAAGATATCTTTAAAACAATGGAACAAAAAAAACATTCCGAAAGAAATGACTGAAGGTGCTTTTAACATTATATATAATATATATATATATATATATATATATATATATATATATATATATATATATATATATATATAAATATATATATATATATAAAAGTGAGCTACAGGTACAGCATAAGCTTCCTTAACATCCTGTCCTCACTTAGTGGTAGTGAAAGCTCACTACAGAGAGCTGGATGAAACTGCAATAAAATAGTATATATTCACACATGGATGATGTATGGATATATTCCTTCATGTAAATATATAAAAATAAGAAAGCTAAGCCTGTAGGGTATATAGTGTAACTCACCAGCACTGTTCTTTTCTCCAGTTCCACTCTCAGCCAGTGAGACGAGACGCTTGTTGCCGATGCTGTCTCCGTTTCCATTAAACGCAACAAGCTGGATCTCATACACGGCTGCTGGCTCTGTCAAGCCACACAGACAATTACCTTTAGCTTTGGAAATCCAATTAAAATACCGATGAATATAAAATCACTTAATGTCATGTCATGAATATATCGTGGTATCACAGATATATCTTATCTTTATATATTTGTATATAATCTATATATACATATCTATATATTATTGTACATATTCATGACTCATAATTGCATGTATTATGTATTTTTTAAAGCTATTAAAACTTTTCTATTCGTTCTATTCTATTCATGTTTTCTACTCATCAGCTACTGCATATATTTAACATTCATATTATTTTATTTTAATGTTCAAGCTGCACATTGTTCATTTGCTCAGTGCTTCCATTTGCACTCCAGGCAGATACTAAGCTATATTTTATTTATTGTACTGTGCAGTGTAAATAAACTATCTATGCTCTCTAATCCAAATTTCAGTAAAGTGTTATTGGCATAATTAAGCAGATTTCTATATCTACAATGAATATCACTTTCAGATTTTTGGAGTTACACCGTATACTCATTAGATGGAAAAGTAAATTGTAGGTAATTAAAGGTTTCATTCATTATTAACTGATTTTGTGTGTGTGTGTGTGTGTGTGTGTGTGTGTGTGTGTGTGTGTGTGTGTGTGTGTGTGTGTGTGTGTGTGTGTTTAAAGCTAACCGAGGTGTGAGATGGTGTGTGTGTTGATGTGGCTGGGGAACAACTCCTCTGGACCAAACTGCTCCTGAGGCACAACACGCAGCGACAGTTTAAAGCCCTCAAGCTTCCCTGCTTTACTGGGCAGTTCCCAATAAATCTGCACTGCTGTGCTGTTCAGAACTTTTGTGAAGAAACTGGGCATTGAGGGAACTTCAGAGAGAGAGAGAGAGAGAGAGAGAGAGAGAGAGAGAGAGAGAGAGAGAGAGAGAGAGAGAGAGAGAGAGAGAGAGAGAGAGAGAGATTAAGCATTGCACAATATTTCTATATAATCTATTATATTATATATATTGTCCATTGTATTATTCTATTTATAGCTTCGTTGTTAAAAATAAATACATTTTTGTCCTCCTCTAGGACTGTGTTTTGCCAGCATGATATTTGATAACTTACCGCCCCCTAGTGTTGTGGCAATGACAGCGTTGGACTTCTGGCTGGCCCCCAGAGGAGAGTAAGCTTTGAGGTAAATGGAATAAGTGGTTGCCGGTTCCAGGTTATTAAACTCATGCTGAAATGTGTCCTTACTCACAGCCTCCTGGAGCTCTTTACTGTCTGGCTCTGGAAATGAAATAATGTAAGTCATACTGATCAGACCATGACACAGTGTTCCAGCTTCACTAAAAAGATAAGGAGCTGAAGACCATTTCTACAACCACTGCTAGTTATTTTATAGTGCAACCCACTCTCTAAAATCCCATTAATCCTAGAATTAAACCCACAACCCCAGTGATTCCTGAACTCCCATGTTCTCTCTCACCGCCAAGCATGCGGATGTGCAGCACGTAGCCGATGATGTTGTCTGTCACATGGCTTGCAGGCTGGTTCCAACTGAGCTGCAGGGATGTGTGTGTAAGCGGTGTGGCCGTCAGGTCCTGTGGAGCCTCCGGAAGTGAATTTTCAGGAGACAGGGACACAGCTAATCGTGCACTGGCCTGGTTGGTTCCAGCGCTGTTCTCTGCTATGCACTGATAGATGGCTTCATCCTCATCAGTGATTCGGGTCACAGCCAGAGTGCTGCAGAGCAACAAGGAAATGACATACTTGGAGACTATTCTGAAGCAGACTGAATTTGGGGATTATTATAAAGTGCACTAATTTTGCTATGAGCAGAATAGGAACGTGAGATCGTACCTGTTGTTATTGGTAAGTTTGACATTGTCTCCAGGTGTGAGGACCTTGCCATTTTTCAACCAGATGAGGTGAGGCTCTGGGACTCCCTGAGCCTGGCAGGTAAACACAGCGCTGCCCCCTACTGGTTTAGAAACAGATTGCGGCCACTGCAGGAACTCTGGTGGAGCTGAAGGAGAGAAGGTTCACAGTTTATCTTTAACTGTGCATTTCTGTGTGGACATAGTGTTTCTAAAAGAAGGAGATGTTTATTACAGTTCAATAAATAACTATCAATGTAGTATGAAGCACAGTCCTTTTATAGAACCATCATAAACTGGATTCTTTTTGGTAAACTATGCATAACTGACTGTATTAGATGAGCTTACACATTTCAGAACAATCAGTCTATCCTTAGCCTTTACTACAGGGAGCAAAAACATGACAGCTACTTAAATAAAAGAAACATAAACAGGATAAGACAGAAGTCATTTGCAGCACTGTGTTTATACATTGTTTACATTATTGAGTTTCTTGTCATTCCTTATACAAGTATACACACAAGGGCTTGGTGTGACAGTACAGAGATCACAAACTGCATAACCTCTGAGTAAAAAAAATAGAAATTTGTTTTACTGTATGTATGCTGATAGACAGACAGAATTACTACTTGCTAAAATGTTCTACTTTTGTTAATCGCATAACAATTTGTATTATGAATAATAATAATACTAATACAAATTGTTATGCGATTAACGAAAGTGAACATGTGTGTGTGCGCATGTATCTAAAAGAAGGTAAACGTTTTTTTGCTTCACTTCCAAAGCCCTTTGTGCCCATGAATAGAGACCACTCAACAATCTTTACACACTAACCTCAAGTGAAGTGTAAAGCATACACCGAGACCAGTGCTCATGTGTGTTCAGAGCTCATTTTAATGGCAGTACATTGCGGTAAAGGGGGTGGGGTGGGGTGCTTTCTTGTAATAAATCCACCCTATCAGTCCTGTCTAGCAGCTTGAAGAGCTCTTCACAATCAAGCATAAGCGAAAGCATTAACTCAGAAGAGCTGAATGCTCTGCAAACAGGAGCGCACTGAATAAAGCATAAGCTTCATTATCGCATCCACCAAGATGCTGTACTCATCTGTCTGTCTTTGTGAACTAACTACACTTCTCCCTCAGGGCTGAATGAGGTAGTTTGTCTCAGTTTGGTGCTGAAAGAGAAAGGATGACTTGAGAGGCTCCTCGGCGTACAGGAGAAGTTCAGCTGAAGAAGTTCATGGTCATGGGAAATGGTTGAGTGGACAGGACCACATCAGAATACGCTGTTGTGCAAACACAATGGACCTACTCCATTTTCTCTCCCATCTCTCTAGCCATTCTCTGTCAATTTGTCCGCTGCATGTCGCTGATAGGCTGCCTGCGGTCCCCAAAGACTGCAAGCATCACCGTCCCCCAATCCCCAGCCTCTCACAGCACCCCACCTTCAACCAGGCGCACACCCACCCCCACCCTTAACCATTTCCTAGAGGCCTGCTCGAACAGGGTCAGGAGGTCAAAGGTGGGAGGTGATCCTACACCGAGACACATTATTCTGCCCCTCCTCTTTTATCCCCTCCCTTCTGCTATTCTTTCATTCTCACCCTCTCATTGTCTCTTTCACCCTGCTCCACCTTTATGCATCAACCCTTCCTTATCCCCAATTCTTCATTCTTTCTCTCTCTGTAAAGTCCTAATATATTCATATTTATAATCCTCTCCATGCGTGTCTCTTTCTGTAGAAGTGAGCAGTACATTTAATTAAGTCAAATCTGATACCTAAGCTTTATAGAATTTTTTACTGAGCAAACAATGTAGAAATCTAACTTAAAAGTTCTCTGCACCCAGATGGCTTTTCATTGTCTGTCTCAGATCAGGCCACATATGCTAAACTTATTCCGGCTTGCCTAACATGAGGAAAGAGGGCAGACGGGGTCTGAGCAGGTCAACCCATGACTAATTCTCATTTACATACTTCCATTTTATGCAAACTACAGCTTCCCATGGCCAAAGCCAAGCAAAAAAAAAAAAAAAAAAAAAACACTGCTCAAGTTCAAGGGCCTGGGGCAAATCAGGATCATTGGTCCGGGAACCACAAGCAGATGGCATGATGAGCAGGATAAGTAAGAATCAGCACCAGACAGCCTAGTAATTGCACATATATGTGGCACCTGCATCAATGCATTTAAATTCATTTAACATTGGAGCTGGATGCTGAGTCACAGATAGAAGAGAGACAGATAAACCTTTCTATGATATGAAAACAAAAAGTGAAGAAATAAGCACCAATAAGCAAATATACAAACAGGACTACTACTGGGAGGTGAAGCAGAGGTGGACAACCAAGCGTGTTGCTTTTTCTTTGTTCTTCTACCAACTCAATCAATAACTGAATGAATCCATTACCCAGCCACTGCAAGGCCTGTGAGGGGGAAAAGCTGACAGAGGGAGCGATTGATTGATTGGAAGCAAAAAACCTCTGAAACAAACAACAGACATCCAACCTTTAATTATATTCTTACCTCATAAATTTATCTTTGAGTTGATATAATAAACATCCAATCATATAAAACATATCAAACTATATTAAAATGTGAATATTAAACTAGATATTTATACATTATCTTTCATTTCAAATAAAAACTAAATGTATTTTTCGTGCACAATGTATTGATCTGTATGAAGTAAGCACAGTAAGAGTTATGTATGTCTATTTATAATATAGTTATTTCAGTAGCTTTACAGTAAAGCACTGGCTGATGTGTTATTGTAGGAGCAATACTGGACTAAAAGCTAACTGTAATATGTACATGATTGCATGAACCCCCTCCAACCCCAGTGTGGGAGGCAGGGTGGGTAATACACACTGGAGTGGCTTAAAGGACATTATCAGAGTCCAGCTGGAGTCCCACTCATTTATTATGAGATGGCGGTGTGTGTGTGTGTGTGTGTGTGTGTGTGTGTGTGTGTGTGTGTGTGTGTGTGTGTGTGTGTGTGTGTGTGTGTGTGTGTGTGCGCAAGTAGAAGATCAGGGGTTGTGAAGAAGCTCAACCCAGAGGTCACAGTCAGGCCCGGAGTCATCTAGTCTGGCCTTCCCAAAAGTGCAAACCTTCTCTCATTTATCCTCATACACATCAGTGCATGTGTGTGTGTGTGTGTGTGTGTGTGTGTGTGTGTGTGTGTGTGTGTGTGTGTGTGTGTGTGTGTGTGTGTGTGTGTGTGTGTGTGTGTGTGTGTGCGTGTGTGTGGGGACAGACAAAATGTGACTGAATGAATTGGCTTGGGGCTATACACATAAAACCCAGCAGATCTGGTCTGAGCCAATTTCATTTCATATGTGACCACCTCAGGGCAGCTGCACGATGCATCTGATCAGTTCCTGATACTTGATATTAGCCAAATGTCTGAATGAAAGCAGCCTGAGGCCATATTCCATTTACAGAGCATGTATTCAGTACATATACCATATACCTCTTATACCAGGTTAATATCACAGCTAGAATTTGAAAGAATCTAATCAATGCTTTCCTACTAAATTTATACTTATGTATCTATAGAAACCATAAGAATGATTAGAAATGATGTTCTGTGTGTAGAAAGATGTTTTGTAGCCATGGCTGAATTTTGGAAAACTCACCTCAAAAAAAAAAAAAAAATCCCATAAATATCCTTTTTATTAATTTGTTTTCAGTATAAATTAGCATTGACTATGTGTGCCATCACATCATCAAAACAGGGAAAAGTGCTTTACATGCTTTACTCTGTACAGTTAACATCGTCAATAATATTTAATTACCAAATAAAAAAACATTAATGATAAGAAAGAAATTTAGTCAATGAAACAGACTGATGTGCATATGTTGATATTCACAGTAATCGCTCACTATAAACATGTAATTCTTTAAAATTTGGCAAGAATGTTTCCCCCACACACATGAATTTACGTATTATTGTAGAGGCAGAAAGAAGTAGGAAAGTTTTACAGTGGAATGCAAACTTAAGTTTTTTTCCCATTTCCCATTTTATTTGTTGCATACACAACCATACACAGTAGTGAAATGCTTTGTATGTTAAACGTGCTGGATGTTAGACATTGGATTGTTTGGTGTGATGTGTTTTCTCAGAAGCCTGTGACAAAATAGCTTCCTACGTATTTGAACTACAGGTAAAAATGTTTTCCCAATGTGCTAGCTGAACTATCTGAAAAATATCAGGTACCTAAATGGTTTAGGTAATGGAACAGTCAGGATGGAAGTCCTACCTTGAACCACCAGTAAACCCAGTGCAGTACGTCTCATCCTGCTTCCAGGTCTGTTGGCTGAGCACACGTAGACTCCAGAATGCTGCAGGGAAACATCCGAGATCATAAGATTACCCGTGCCCAGCACCTGTATCCCATCCACTCCAATAGAACGTCCATCTGCAAGAGACAAAGCACACAGAGAAGAGCTCAAATATGATTGAAACAAAAGCAACAGAAACTTAACCTAGCATGTACATGACTATATAGGACTGTACGTACTATCACTGTTTTGCTCAATTGAAAAACAGTAGTAAGGAAAAATGTTAAAAGGTAAAATTTTTGTAAGGCAGTTGGACTGTGAAATGTTGTACCAATATAATCTACCATGTACATGACTATATAGAACTGTACGTACTATCACTGTTTTGCTCAACTGAAAAACAGTTGAAAGGAAAAATGTTAAAAGGTAGAGGCAGTTGGACTGTGAAATGTTGTAACAATATAATCTACCATCAGCCATACAGTGTGTTGCTATAGAAAAAGATCTTTTTCAAAATCATAATCCTCCATCATACTATTTTGCAGATGCACCGTGTCTTTGTAAGAACACAGCATGTACCGTACACTAGGATGTCAGGGATGCACGAAAACAGCTTGAAATCATCTGCTACAATGCTTAAGTTAAGCTAAGTTATAAGTATTTGTGTCAGATAATATAAATATTACCCAGCCTACTCCAGGAAACAATTGGTTTAGGGTTGCCAGTGGCAATACACTCCAAGATGGCAGTCTGGTGGATGTTGATGGTGAGATTTTGAGGACCTGACAGAATCACTGGCTCCTTATAGGTACGAGGAGCTGCCACTGTGAATAGAGAAAGAGACAAACACAGAAAACACTGAGTGATTGAGATAGCGAGATCTTAAAGGGCAGTCGTAAGACAGAAGATTTTGAAACCAGTTTAGCTGTTGGTCTCACCAGAGACAGTGAGCATGGCCTCATGGCTATAACGTGTGTTAGCAATATTTTTGGCTACACAACGATACACTCCACTGTCTGTATGACGCACACCGGTGACCTGCAGAATGCCATTGGGCAGGAGAGTATACCTACAGAGAAAAGACAGAATTGAACACTTGAATAACAGTATGTATCTACACTATAGAAATTAGACAAAGAAAGTTGACAATGTTATCCTAACAGTGGCTCCAGTGTGTGTGTGGGGATGTAACCTGTCATCATCTGTGATGAGTGTGGTTCTGTTCTTCTCCCACATGATGCTAGCCTCAGGGATCCCATTAATGGCGCAGTGGAAGCGTGCCACCCCTCCTTCATCTACTACCATGGACTCTGGGTGAGTGTGAAACTTGGGTAGAGCTGGCAGAGAGCAGAGATGAAAACAAACAAGTCAACACAGTGTGTAAAAGGATCTCATTTACTTCCCACATTTTACTCATTTGGCTGAGGCCTTTTCCCCAAGTGAGTTTCAATTGAGCCAGAGTAGAACTGAGAAGTTAAAGGCCAGGATTTGAGCCGCCTTCTGAACATCCTCCTGCTCAATAGCCCTTTACTATTGAGCAACCTCTGCCCTCTCTAACATCAAGAGGTATGTGATCAATAACGGAAGCAATTTTTTTTTAGAAACAAGGGAATTCTTTTAGTAGCCTCTGGCCTAATAGAAGTCCCAGCAATAAGGAGGGAGAGGATTATCGAGAATGACTTGAAGGGTCCCTTGGTGCATTTCTTAGAATACGAATTGTGTAAAATCTTCACAAGGACAAAGGTCATGTAGGCTTCACCAATGAGGGTGTGAAGATTCTCAAGCCATTATGCATAAACACAGACGAACAGTAACGATGAAATCCAATTAAGCAATCAGAACTCAATTAAGCAGTCAGGACTTTTTAAATGGATATTAAGTGATTTAAATGATTAAATGATTAAACACAGGGACACTCACATGCAAATTGTACTCGTGCCTTACGGCTGATCAGCATGCCATAGCGGTTCTGTGCAGCACAGTCATACTCTCCCGCATCCGTCTCGTTGCTCTCGCGTCGTTTCTGGAAGTTTCGGATCAGGAGCATGCCATTGCTTAACACGGCCACTCTCGCACCCACTTGAATAGGTACCCCGTTCCTCCGCCAGGTAATGGTAATAGGGCCTTCTCCCTCCACCTCACAGTCCAGCATCAAGGGGCGGTCCCTTACAGCAATGATATCATGTGGCTCTTTAATGAAGGCCAACTCAGATGTGCTGCCCATATCTGTGAAAGAAAAGAAGCAAAAGTGGAAAAATCAGGTGGTATCGAGCACAGCTGATCTAACTTTTGATGTGAAATGTGTCAGGTGCTTACAAATGGTGAAGAGAAGATAGTGAGGCTGAAATCCTGCTTTGATGATGAGATGAAAATGGTCGAGCAAGAAAAGACTTTATAGCAATGATGATGATGGGGATGAGTATGATGATGATGATCATGAAGATGATACACTGATAAAGCAAAGATAGCATCATTAAACAAAAGTACAAATTCAAATTGTATTCTAACTACAACACATAAAAGAGAAATATGAGATCATTTGATTTTTTTTTTTTAAAGGTGCTGACAAACAACAGTCTTGGATCCTTATCGGAGGCAATAGTTCTCTCTGTCCCAGTTTTATAGAGCTGTAAATCCAGTAAAGGTCAGGCTGGGAATGGTGGGCAGAGAGAAGTAATGGTTCATATTACAGTAATTGATTAGAAAGTATGGTTTAACAGCAACAGTGTGTGCTAAATCACTGCTCGTTTATCTGCCAAGAGATAACAAGTGAACTATGACACCATTTTACAGAGAATACTGTAATAGCATTAAAGCACTTGTAATGTAATAGCACCATTTCCAAGGCATTAACATCAGCATTCGTTGCAGATTTAGTACATAGTTCTGACTGGTCTATGTCAATCCATGTCACTGAGCTTATGAAGTATACGAGAACTACTTTCTAGCACTAAATTATGTTCAGCCACGGATTGATTTATTCTCTGAAACAGAAGGAGATAGACAGAGGAATTGGTCTGAGGCTGGGAATTCCACATTGACATCTTCATTCCTTCTACACATTACCGGGTGTTTGCATGAGAAAGTTGGGGACAACAGCGCAGGAGGGGCCGCAGGCTGGCTGAAGAGGGGCTGCTCCAGGCTATTCATTTCAGCTGAACTTGCACTTGACTTTCCCTAGTCTGATTGATGGCTCTGTTAGCACCCCCACCCCTCTCCATCACCCCAAAGCAGCAACACAATGCTTCCAAATGCCACAGAGCCATTCAAGCACCCAAAGCCACAGCAATGTCAGAAGTGGAGGGGATAAGGGTGGAGGGAGAAGGGAGCAGGGTCACATGATTTGGGGTTTGGGGTAGACCAGTGATAGTACTCCATCTTCGCTCCCACCACTTTATAATTACCCTTGCCCCACCCCCAAATCTCATCATCCCCCGCCACACTCTGTGGAACCATCTGCCCTCTCTCCCTGCCCCCAGCACGTTTTCCCCTTTTCACTTGAACTTGGGGGTGACTTTCCCATGCCACCCGATCACTCAAACTTCATCTCTATCCCTGTGCCGCCAAAACGCCCATCCCTTCATTCTCTCTTTTTTTGGGGATGTCTGTGTTGGGTGATTCACTGACACAGACCCCAACCCCTCTCATACCCTGCACCCAAATACTCCCTCTCCCAGCTGTCCCCAAAAGACACAACAAAACACTCCAGTCGCACTTGAACTTGAATGCGCCCAATTGTGATATTGAGAGATTGTCACCTTTCAGTGCATCTGATGACCCCATGAAGCCGTCATCATAAACTTCTGTCTAACCTTCTGGCCCTTTCCACAATTTTCAACATACTCTTGCTCCTTAGGATATCACTACCCTCTTCCACCCTTCACATCCAGATGCAGAGTTCACCTGGCTTTCTCTCCTGTCTTACATTTGTGTAAGATCTCAAATACAAGATTTTAAAAACACTAAAGTTTGCCTAACTAGCATTTCAAAAGCACTAACTCGAAACTCAGGGGGTGCTTCATAGTCTATATATATACAGGAGTGCCAGGTACAGCATCAACTTCTTCATCACTATCTTCATCATCATCATTGTACTGTTACTAGTGATTTGGCACCATGGCTCCACCAAACAGTGCACTTTGGCTCTCTTCCAGCTTGTGTTAAATATGAAACAAAGAATTCTGTGCAAGAGACTTGACTTCATTCCCATTTGTCTTATTAGTGCTACAAATTAACAGATGGCCAACAGAACAGCAGAAGAGCTTCAGTGCACCTTGGCATAGATTCTACAAGCTTACAGAACTGCAATGAAGAGATAAAAAAAAACAGTTTTTCAAAATATAATTCATTCTGATTCTTTTTAAAGCACCCATATGTAATTTTTGAAGATTTGAAACAACTATATGTCTAATCTATGTTATTTTAGGAATCTTCAAAATGTCAACTGTACCAAACTCCTCACTATAAGATTTAATGTGAATGTTAGCAACACTTTCAAATACTTTTTATAGTAAAACTTACATTTATAATCTCCAAAACATTTATAGGTATTAAACCACCACAAGACATCAGAACAGTTTCAATGAACCCCAGCAAAGATTCTACACTCTCTTCGACTGTACTGGAGGGTGAACACCTTTCCCCCAAAAGATGCTACTCGAGCTGTTTCTGAGAATGAGTGAAAGTGCTCTCTTAAATGTTGGGCCCATAGGTGTTCAGTTAGGTTAAGATTTTGTAACTGTGAAAGGTATAATATATCATTTAAATCATTTTCATATTCAGCTAGTCATTTAGTCAGCCTTTGTTCCCTATTGATTGAGGAATTGTCATAAGAAATCACATCCTTCAGAAAAGATTGCATCGTATGATAACAGTGAGCGGACAGAGTAAATTTGAGTTGTTATGCACTTATCCATCCCTCTAATATAGTATGAGTGGACCTAAAGCCAATAAAATGCCCCCCAAAGTAAAACAGAGGCTCTGAGATTGGGATTTTGTTATGTTCACTATAATAAATCAACTTCTCAGTCTTCAAAGAGTATACGAGTACTTCTGTAAGTTTTTGTATTGACTTTAAGATCTCCAAAGGCTATCCTCTGAAATCTGAAGTGACGTACTGGATCCATTTAACTGATCGCATTATTTTTGTCCGAACACTTTTGCTGATGACAATTTGAAGGAGGTTGAGCAGTACGATAGTAACAATGGCTTCTTTGTTCAATTAGAGCCACTTAGTTATGCCTACAACACCATCTGCATTCTACACTCCCACAATAGTGAGCCCATATCCACTCGTAAAGCACTATGGGACCTCCTGGCCCTGCGTGTGACTGAGAGAGCAAGTTTGGGGATAAATTCACCTCCCATCTGGGTGTCATTAATAAGCAGAGGATTTTAGATATTCACATGGACAGAGCAAAACCCATCAAACCCCACCCCCATGGGTAGATAGTGACCCTAGGCCCTAAAGGTCATGAGAGAGTGGGTGCAGGGCAAGGAAGAGAGAGCAGCTTGCATTTGGTAGCTAAAGACCAGAATGCACCCTATCCTTTTGTTTATTGTTCTGAAAGCTGGCCATGAACTTCACAGTTTATTGTGGTTGTTGCCTCATGCTGAAACCCCCACAAACAGACTGGGGGGGGTGTCCTGGGTGATAAAGATAGGACAAACATGGCCAAATCCTCTTATTGATGGTGTCTCATTTGTTAAGTCCGTAACATCAGGCTAGACAAATGAAATTCTGTTGCACAAAATCTGAAATTGGAATGTTTGAACCTCAGCTCAGGGCCTTCAGTCAGTATTTCACAGTTTGATTCAAAAAAGCTGTTTTTCCCAGGGCTTTTGTTTGGACAAAAGTCAGGGTTTCGACTCCATTATTAGACCAAATATAGACTTAAAGCAGCCTATACTTTAAATCTGTGAATATCTTTAAAAGCAAAAGAGGAAAAGTTGCTATGTATTAAGCTGGCTCGCTGATGTATTATGAGACAACTTCACTTTCAGACAAAAGGCAGGCCAAACGTAACCTAAACAGGTTTAAAAGAGTTTGAATTACTGTATATTGTGTTAGATCCTTAAATCTTCTTTTATGGCCCCCGTTGTAAATGTTTTATAGGCCACTGCATAGAATGAGCAATACACCCTGCTGCCTCTTTCACATGTAACAGAGCCTCCACAGCCCCTGTGTTTCCATAGCCTCTGTAGTTGGTCACAGTATAAACACAGTACCATGGTCTCTATAGTTTGGGACAGAGGGACTCTGTCTGTGGAGCTCTAAGTCCAAACACAGCAGGAGAGAAGGAGCCCGCAGCAAGCCTATTGTCTCTCTAATGGGAGTTAACTCCTTGCTCTGGCTGGCGGACTCCGTGCCCATTCGCTGCCAGAGAAGGCACACAAACGCACAGCTCTTGCCTATTGTTTAAAGAGGGATGCTCATTAAAGTGTACAGACCAAATGGGGAATGGGTGTGTATAAGACACAAAACAATTTCCGATTGAGGTTTGGGCCAAATTAACTGTGAGGCTTGTACTTACATCCTCCTTACTACCCCCTGGGACTTAATAGGGAGGGGTAATTAAATTAACAAATAATTAGAGGGAGTGGAAATAACTCATCAATAGCCTGAGAATAATTGTTTGTCTTTGATTCCTTTGACAAATGATGATCACCCTGATCTGATAGATTTGGGATATTTATCATCTGCCATTAGGGCCTTCTCATGACTGCCTTTACGTTTCAAGTATCCACATTTTGGTTTCATGAGTTCTGTTTTGCTGCAATCCCTTTTCACTCCCTGGTTATGCACAACGAAAATGTTTAACATTCATCATCATCATTTCAACAAATTCCATCATCACATTTAGCAACAGGAATATCAGTCAAAGCAGACAGACTAAGAACACGCATAATGCTGGTCTATCCAAACACACAAGAGACACTTCACACATAAGCAGGCTACAGTATGTGTTTAATACCTGTAATCAAACACAAAGCAGTCAGGGTACAGAGATATTCTTATGTTCCTATTGCATAGTTTGATTACATTTTGCAGATACCCGCTTTAGTAAAGGCAAATGAACTAGTGTGGATAGTGAAATGTGAATGTGTTTCTGAAAAGAACAGCTGCTTTCTTCTTCAGAAAAAGTTCTGTGGTGATTAAAGCCACAACTACTACTAACTCTGAGCCATAGCCATAGCTTTATGACAAAACCATTCAGAAAATGTAATCCATCAGCTACAACACAACAACATACTGTGTCTTCAGTCTGATGCACTTCTGTACATTTTATACCATCTGCTTTATGCCGGATCAGAGCAGTTTGTTTTATAATCCCTTTCCCCTAAGCATATAAAGCATTTGGCCCTAATGCAAACTCCCAGCATTTCCCACAGCATTGAATTAAGATTGAATTAAGATTGGCTCTAATTGGTAAACACAAGACAGACCCAGCACATGAGTGTATAGCAGCAGAGTGGTAGATCCACAAGGCAGAGAGAATGGATGCTTTGCCCCCCCTCCTTCCTGGGCATTGCTGGATTGGGTCTAAGCCGCACGCTGTGTGGATCTTTTGGATTAACCCCCTGAACCAGAGGGGAGCCTTGTTGGATTAAAAGTAGCTTGGTTGTGACTCTATAGAGATGTGTATATGCGTGTGTGTGCGTTTGTGTCTTGGTCTCAGGCAGCTGCAGGGATTGCCGCCCCTTTTAATGAGATCTCAATCAGAACAGCTACCCCCTCCCTTGAACCTTTCCAAGTCTTATGGAGATGAGGGGTGTTGGGTGTGCCAGAGGTCAGGGTTAAAGTTCAGTGCCACTGTCTGGTCCAGGTCTGTCTGTCTGCTTCGCACTGATGCCCATGAACTTGATGCTAACAAACCCCAAATCTGGTGATATTCATATGTTCAGCCTTAATCCATACACCTATGTATAAAGTACCTAAAAAAGCTCATCTTGTGTGTTAGGTTCCTTCTATCATTTTTGTGACCAAGCAACCTTAGGGGTGTTTTAAAGACTGATTATTCAAATAATATTCACAATTATAATCAAATAAGTCTAACCATTTATCATATAAACTTAAGCTGATGTTTAAAAAAAGCACCTGGAAATCATATTTATTTTGTGAAATAGGCATAAACAATTATCTGAAGTTTCAGATTCACATATGAAGTTTTACATGTATGAATCCTTTATCCTCGTTAATCAGCAAATGTCAGCTACCCAAATAATCCGTAAGTTATACACTTTATACACACACAGTAATACCTTCAATCACACACACACACACACACACACACACACACACACACACACACACACACACACACACTACATTTAATTATACATACATTTCCAATTACAAGTCTTATATCATTACATTTATATCGACAATAATAGATCAGTTCTTAGAGTGCGACCATTTCCAAATACTGATCTAATGAACAAACCTTCAATGAATTCAGAGTAAATTGCATCATGATTTCTCAAAGTGGTCATGTGCACGGTGGGGTACGATAACTCAAACCCTTGGCAATGGTTTATAATGTGTTTATAAAACTCAATAAAATTTATAGAGCAGCCAAGAGACAGTTCAATATAACAAGATGAGATCTATACAATACAGCTGGCCATAAACAACTGACACCTAAACAAATATAAAAATATAAAATTAGGCGCAATAAAATTTTACATAGTTTATGTAATAGATCATAGCCTAACAAATTACGACAAAATAAGTGTACATAGAAATTCAAGCCCATTCAGGTGTGCTGTTGTTATATGATTTGTCTTATCTAATTTTAAATCTAATCTAAAACCAGCTGTTAAACACTGTATAATGGGGAATAATCCAAAAATATTTCCTGTAACACAAATTCCATCAATTCCATCAGTGAAGCTCCTTAGGTGGATCTAAATTCTTGAGAAATACTTTTAGCTCAAAATCAACAAAGAAACTTAAATATGAACCTAATGAACAAAAAAGAGCATCATACATTTGGCCGCTATAACTATAGTGAATTTGAACTTCAGCTGCAACAGCTTTCATCACTGAACACAAACACACACATAAACAACAACAACAATAACAACAATAACAAAGAAGACATTAAAATACACCAACGAGCTGTTGGATTTCATTTAAATGTACCCAGCAATCATATAAATCATTAATATAAAGCATTGAATGAATAAATAAATAAATAAAATAGCGTATGCAAAAAGAAAAAGAAGCATTATGGCAAATAAGACAAAAGAAAATATAGCATTAGACAAATATATTTACCTAGTAGTGTTGCCAGCAATAGCAGCAGAGAAACAACGCTCATGGTCATGGTTTGGTAATATTCCGTCCTGAGCATCATTTTACACTCCAGAGGATAAACAGATATTTCATTTGTTCGTAAGTCAGTTATTCAGATAAAAAAAATACTACTAATATTTTTTTTGTTGTTTAAGGAGAGGAAAAAGACGACAAATAATTGTATCCGTCTTCTGGAAAAGTCATCTGATCGGGTTTACACTATTATTTTGCTCTGCACAAAGCCGTGCGCTGACGTGCCTGTGCGTGTGCGTGTGCGTGTGCGTGCAGACTGACCGCAGCGGTCTGCGTGTGAAGGCGCACTACGCTCGCGCGCTGTTCGCCCCCAGCCCAGTCCGAACCAAACAAACGACCTGAAAACGAGCAACAAATATGAGCCAATCAAAGTGCAGGGGGCGTGGCTCAGATTATAAGCGCTAAAGACCGCGCGCGTGCTTATTGTAGCCTCATATAGTAATAGAATTATGGAATGACTAAATGTGCAGAAGTACATAGAAAAGGGGGCGCTTCAGTTCCACCTAAGATCAAGGAAGTTATTTTTGAAATTGCAAAAGAAAGGTTTTAGTTTGCTATACATAAGATTTCGAATTTTATTATGCACAAAAATATAGGGATTTTTAAAAAAAAATTGTTTTTAGCTATCATGTGTTTGCTTGGCACTGTTTACTTAAAGACAGACAGACACACCCAGAAAAAACAAACAAACAAAAAAAAACCACATTTTCAAACCATTAATGTGTCCAAACCTTTGACTTAGACTTGCCTTTTCTACCAGTCTTCTAAAGCATTAGCCAGGTTTCCATATCACACTGAACTGATCTGCTTGTTATCATAGACAAAATGCACTAGACAATGTTAAGCAATTCTGGACTTCTTACCTTTTAGTCCCACTACAAGCTTCATATACATGCGTGTGCCCCTCTCTCACTAGTCCAAAATAAAGTCTAAATCATAAAAACTAATTCTGCCAACAAAATATAAAAATATCATTTCATGTCCTTTTAGAAAATAAAAGATAACACACACAACAATATACTTGGCAAGGTTTTGGATTAGTAAAGCCAAACTGGCTCTCCTGGATGAGGAGTGAGCTGAGAAAACCGCCTCAAAGCCTGTGTTGTTGGAGCACTGTGTGCTGCACAGCATGACAGCAAAGCCAATTAACAGGCATTAACATACGCAGCGGGGTGTCCAATACACACACAATACAAAGGCCCTTAAAGCAAAACAAGAGACCGGCAGTATGTTCTTTCATTGGGCATTCTTTAGTTCTCCCTAAAAGACATGCAAAAGGGATCTAATTAGGATTAGATCTGAGCGACATAGACCCATACTCTACTGTGCAGCCTAGAACAACATGGAAATTCTCCTCACCTCTATTTATCTCTACGAAAGAGTGAAAGCATCCACCTGCTTTAGCAAATACAGCATCATTTACACAAAATGTCTGTGGGAATATCTCTGTCTTAGTCGCAGGATGGAAACAGTGCAATTTAAACACTCTTGTGAAGGTCAATTGTTGATAAATTATAAAATATAGTTTAAAGTTGATGAATGAATGATGAATTAAAATGTTTCCCTTGTGAGTAAGGTACTATCTTTATAGTCCAGGTACACCAAAAATAAAAAATGGAGAACACCACATTTAAATCCACTGAATTTAAAATATCTAATGAAATATGCTTCACACAACTTGTTACCCAGTTTGTTGAGTCACAGCATGTGTAACTCTTAAAATGTACTGTCAATGTACTGAAATCCAGAGCAACCCATGCAAACATGGAGTGAAAATAAACCAAAACACCACATGGTTTGAACTGGGACCTCTGGAGCTGTGAAGCTAAAAGCTACCTGCTGTGTAATTTAGCTTTTATATTTAGATCTGATGATCAATAAACTACTTTTATATGTTGTGCAAATACAGGATATGTTGTGTCAGTGTGAACCGCTATCTTTCTTGGTATTTCTTTCTTGGAATCATTTTTCATAAACTAACTACACCTCAGCTTTCTGTTATAATGGAAATCCAAAGCAATTATATGTTCAGGTTAACACTTTACTTAATAAAACTGTAATGTTTAAATAATTTTTGTTGGAATATAATCCTTGTTTATATTTTTGTTTTCAATTTCTGTAATTCAGCAATTTAGTAAGCAAAGGCTTTCTAAGGTCTACCATGAGGTTAACACTTTACAATAACAGTTTTTTACCGCTTATCCGAACTTCTCTGGTCATGGGGAGCCTGTGCCTATCTCGGGCGTCATCAGGCAATGAGGCAGGATACACCCTGGACGGAGTTGCATTCAATTAGCACATCAACTATTTGAATTTGAATTATTTTATTTGAAATTATTTGAATTAACTCAAACCTGTATAATATTCTATATTAATTAACCATGCATCATTTCAAATTGTTTATTTAATTTGCCACATGCTGCATACACATGCATCATTGGATCGTCCTTATTGCGCATAGAGAGACCTGCTAATAATAAACACCAATAATTTATTCTCAACCAGCTTCATGTCCTTCTGTATGTATTTCTCCTCAACTCCCACTGTACTAGTACATGCTCTGGGGGCTGGAGCCCAGGGCTCTGCTCTTTTACACACAAGTGTGACGTTTTGTACTGTAACATTTATTCATTTGGAAAATATTCTATTCTCATCTATTATTAACATTTAAAAAGCACTGCCCTATAAGATTATTTCCAGGTGTTTTCATCTCAGAGCAGGTTTGATTTAGTTTACCCCTTTGTGTTAATTAATACATTAACTAACAAACATGAGCTTATAAAATTCATGCCGTAGTTAAAGTTAGCTCTGAATTAGTTCATATTTAGAGAACTATTCATTCAGATATTATTATTCTATACATAATTCAGTCCTGTATTTATTAGTCTCATGCAGAGCGTAAATTTATAACTACAGTTGTGCTCAAAAGTTTGCATACCCTGAAAGAAATTTGTAAAATATTTCCATTTATTTTAAAAATGGCAATATTTTACAAATTTCTTTCAAAATTATCACAAAATTATCACATAGTTATCACATAGTTGTTTGACTCCTTTTTAAAACCTAATGATAGCTGAAATCACCTACTAAACCCTGATCAAAAGTTTACATACCCTTTAATGTTTGGCCACATTATAAAGACACAGGTTGAAACACAGAGGTCTAAATGGCTATTAGATGGACGTTTCCACACCTGTGACTAATTGGTGGTTTGCAAGTCGAGGCCTAATGGTTAGAGAGTCTGACTCGTAACCCTAAAGTTGTGGGTTCGAGTCTTGGGCCGGCCACGACTGAGGTGCCCTTGAGCAAGGCACGAACCCCCCAACTGCTCCCCGGGCGCCGCAGCATAAATGGCTGCCCACTGGTCCGGGTGTGTGTTCACGGTGTGTGTGTTCACGGTGTGTGTGTGTGTGTGTGTGTTCACGGTGAGTGTGTGTGTGTTCACTGCTGTGTGTGTGGGCACTTTGGATGGGTTAAATGGAGAGAATGAATTCTGCATATGGGTCACCATACTTAGCTGTATGTCACTTTGTAATTGTAATTAATGTCTGTGCATAAACAGCCAGTGACTTTCTCAGCTCATGAGGTGATGCTCTGACTTGGCTGGATACACCATGGGGAAGCCAAAACAACAGAAATGGATCTGCGTAATAAGGCACTTGAACTTTAAAATATATAAATAAAGGATATAAAAAGATTTGCAACACTTGAATATGTCAGTCAGTACTGTTCAAACTCTAATAAAGAGGTGTACTACGGTTCTGGTGATACTACACCACAGTTAGGTAGACTAAGAAAGATTTTACCCACTACTGAGGGAAAGCATTGTTCAGAATGCAAAGAAAATCTCCCAAACAACTTCGAGAGAAATACAGGCTGCTCTGGAAAAAGTAGTGGTGTTTCAAGTAGCACAATAAGGAGGTGCTTGAACACAAATGACCTGCATGGTCGAGTTGCAGAGAGAAAGCCATTACTGCACCCATGCCACAAAAAGGCCCGAATTCAGTACGCCAGACAGCAACTAGACAGGACTGACAGCTTCTTGAGTGATTAGGTGATGAGACCAAAATTTGAACTTTATAGTCACAACCATAAACGCTGTGTTTGGAGAAGAGTCACAAAGGCCTATGGTGAAAAGTAGACCATCCCCACTGTAAAGCATGGTGGTGGTTCCCTTATGTTTTTTGGCTGTGTGAGCTCCCGCGGCACAAGGAAGTTAGTAAAGATCGACAGCAAGTTGAATGCAGCATGTTATCAGAAAATACTGACAGACAATTTGCATTCTACAGCAAGAAAGCTGCACATGGGACACTCTCGGATGTTCCAGCATGACAATGATCTAAAGCACAAGGCAAGGTTGACCCTGCAATGGTAGCCATTGCAGGGTCAACCTTGCCTTGTGCTTTAGATCATTTTAGCCATTTTAGTGCTTTTTTAGCCAAAAAAGGTGAAGGTTCTGGAGGCCATCATAGTCTCCTGACTTCAATATCATTGAGCCACTTTGAGGAGAGCTCAAACGTGCAGTTTGTGCAAGACAATCAAATCAGATCAAATTTTATTTGTCACATACACATACATACAGGGTATGACATGCAGTGAAATGCTTTTTGCATCTATTTATTTAAGCAATCAAAAAATTTACACGAACTGGGGCATTTTGCCAAGAATGTGCAGCTCTACCACCTGAGAGAAATAAGAACGCTCATGCACAATTATTACCAAAATTGACTGCATGCCATCATTGATGCTAAAGGGTGCAATACATGATATTAAGAACTAAAAGGTATGCAAACTTTTGAACAGAGATTATTTCCTTATTTTCTGTTTTGTTTGATGATTGTGACATTCTGTTATGCCATTCACATTAACTTGAGTCCTATAAGAAATAAAATAAATTTGTTTCGCCTACTCACTCATGTTTTCTTTAAAAATGGTACACATCTTGCAAATTCTGCAAACGTAGGCCTACTTTTGAGTACAGCTGTATATGTTATTGGATTTATTATGAAACAGTAACTGTATAGTTACTCTTATCCTTGCGATGCAGCCAGGCTGTTGAGTGTGCAGCGTGCGGTGTGTGATGCGGCGGTCTACTGGTTCTCTATATGGCAGTAGTAGTGCTAAACTACCTGCTGTGAACTGCTCAAAGTCAGTCAGGCAGCCCAGCTTTATCCTATTAGCTATAGAAAGCCTGACTGGTATCACATGGTGATGATCACAGGGACTTAATCTGCTCCTGATGGAAGTTTACACCCACCTTAAGTACTGCTTACAGCTCACTTACACACACATACATACATAAATACTTCGCTCACTGCTCTACTGGGCACACATCTGACAGTCCACACACGCCTACTCACACAAACTCTATTGTGTGTGTGAATAGTCTAGGCAGGGGGACAGGAGCATGAAACCTGCAGGCTGTGAAGGGAAACAGTGAATGAATCCATTTCTAAGCGATTTATTTTTTAACATTCTGAAATCGTGTTTTCTTTACAGCTGCTAGGAAAAAAAATTGTGTGCAGCGTTTGCAGTTAGGGGTGTGACTCAGGGAATAGTGGAAATGTCTACCTCTAGGTGGACGGGGCCTTAAAATGAAAAGGGGCCCACAGACTGCTTGAAAATCTGTGGAACATTTCTTTTTATAGTACAATTTCTTTTTATAGTACAATAACACAGTTCAAATCTGAATACACTGGTGTTCCAGGATACGTGTGGGACAGGATTTACAGTCAAACATCATGCACCTATAGCATAACAAACATAGTACATATTTATTACTTGGAGTAAATGTTTCTTTTATAAGAAAATCTTTTTCATTTCATGTTTGTTTTACTTCAGTTTCAGCAAAAGCAACCGAGTCTAAATGATCATTTAAAACAGTTTCCGGTTCATATATCATTACAATTCTTCACCAAGTTAAAGTTTAATTCAATTTTATTTATATAGCGCTTTTAACAAAAGACATTGTCTCAACACATTAAATGTTTATGTAACTCTATTTGTATTTAACCCCAATGAGCAGGCCTGAGGTGAATGAGGTAAGGAAAAACTCCCATACGGGATGAGGAAGAAACCTAAGAAGAACCAGACTCAAAAGGGAACCGATCCTTAGTTAGGTGACACCGGAGAGTATAATTATAAATAATGTCCTTTCTACAGTCATATACATTCAATTTGGAATTGAACAACCAGGAACTCCTGAGCAACTCATAAATTAGCTCATCATCTCCTCCATGCCAATGGATAATTTTCCATACCATCTTCAAAGTGGTATCAATCCGACTGGTAGGATTTAAACCATCTTAAGGCTTGTCCCTAAATACCTATTTAATTTTCTAAGCGATATAGCAGAATGTCATGATCTTTAATGTTGAGTGCGGTACTAGATATATATATTACTCTTGTACGAAGGAGCATATTTGTGCAGACACAAACTTTTCTAATATTTTAAACAAACAAAAGGTTTGCAATAAGTCTGTAATTTGCTAATTCATTAGAATCTATGTTAGGTATCTTAATAAGGGGCTTAATAACCGCCAACTTGAGGGGTTGAGGGACGTGAGCTAAATATAACAAGGAGTTAATAATATTGAGAAGAGGCTCTCCAGCTGTACAGTATGTAACACCTCTTTCACAGTTGTTTGGTTGGAATGGGATCTAACAGAAATGTTAATATAGCTGTAATGATAAGTTCATCTAGCTCTATATAGAGCTCTTATACTTGTAAAGCATTCTAGTTGAGCATGTAGAGCTTTAGGCAAGATGGGATCACAAGATGTTTTCAGTGGTTGAACATGCACAGTTTTGTTCCCGATACTTTCAATTTTTTCAGTGAAGAAATTCCTCCCTCAAGAAAGTCCTCCCTACTAAACTGTGATGGAATACTCTTTTTTTCATATCTGATTTTTTTGTTTTTTGTTCTTTTTCGGCCACTGTGCTTAATCAGAACCTTGGATTGTTTGGAAAACATCTTGGTTATTTTCTGTGTGATTGCTCAGGTAACTCTGTCTGCTCTAGGGTCTTTTAGAGCCTGTCTAGAGCGGTCATTGTAAAACCTCTAGTTTAGGACTTATTATTAAATAATAGCAGTAGTTATGACAGCACACAGAGCCTCAGTGTGGAGATCCTCACTTTGGAGTCTGACCGAAGTTTTTGCCATCGTTTGCGGTTATTACTATGTTTTAAGCTAAAATTGACCTGTGACGTGGTTTGAGCCCATGGGTTAAATACAAACTCTCAGTAATTATAAATATTAATTCATTGTGATTATGCTATTGTGATTATTACTATAAAATGTTTCAACGCTATATTGTAACTATATTGTAGTGCAAAGAATTATAATGGCACAGTTTGTTCTAATACCCGACTACAAGTACCAAATTTATCTCTGTTGGTGGTTTGTCATTAAGAAAATCTTGATCTTTGAGACGGAGACAGTGACACAAATGGTCTGATTCAAGTAGTTCAGAGACTGCTAAGGTACGGCTTTTTCATACCTTAAAGAGTTTAAACAGAACAGTGTCATGTGCAGTGGATGAGCAAAAACACCTTGTTGATGATAAGGGGTCAGAATAGACTTTCCAGGCTGGTTCATTATAGCTCCTATTATCACTGTGGGGAGCATAAAAATAACTCAGAGTGCACAAAGACACCAAACAGACATGAGGAAGATATGATTGGCTTTCAGTGTAAGATTGCAGTCATTATGTGATATAAAAATATCATGGACCAGAATTCAAAGCAGGAGGCCCTGCCCGGTATTAACATGGTGTTCATTATAAAGTGATTGATGAGTGTATTAGCTCTGCCACTAGCTGCTACACAACCCTAAATAGTTGTTGAACAACATTTGAGTTCTTTTCTTCTTCTTTTTTTACTTGATGATTAAAAAAAATCCCTTGAATCCAAAACCACTTTGGCAAGTCTGGGTGTTGTGTGGTATAGTCATGAGTGGACCAGCACATCATTAACTTCTCCATCTGACATTTTCCTATATATTCTTTAAATACATAAATAACATATGTATGTTGTAGTATTTGCCAGTGTATTTTTAATTCACTGTATTTTTGAAGCTTAATTTGGATTGTCTCGGTTTTTAAATGTTCTGAACGATATTTATGGAGAAATGTTTATTAATGACAAATAGACAAAGCCAAATTGTCTACTTAGAGACTCAAACATATTGAAAGTTATATAACACTGCAATTCTACAGTTGTGTTAGCAGCCAACTTCAGCTGTGTGTTTGAGAGTGAAGAAAATTTGCCTGTCTGTTCATAATTAAAGTTGTCCAACAGAGAGACATAAATTAGCCATGTCACCATGCAGTGGTTATTAAACTCGACATGGTAACACACTATGTCACTTTGTGCAATAACTACACATGGATACACTGGCGGACTTCCAACTATGCTGTCATTTATACCGCCCACCTTCACAGCCTTCACTGGCAGTCTAGTAACACACAAACACTTTCAATTTATAGGTTTGGTTTTTAAAAGAACAGAATGAAATAACAATACTGTGTATTAGAGGCAATAAAATATATATTAGTCAAAATATTTAGTAGTTTAAAAGAGCATGTTGTAATCCAGAGGTGCTAATGATATTTTCTAGAGAGGGGAATAAACACAAAGAAATAAAGGCGTGAACTACGGACGCCAACCGAGGGGGGAAAAAGTGTGTCTTTTCATTTAAGGCTTCATTAACGACCGGAGTAGTTTTTCCTTTGTACATAATAGAGATGTTTCCCATATGCACACACTGGAATTAGTAAAATGACATCATTAAAGTCCCTCATACATTACTTGTAAATATTGATGTTCAGCACTAATTAGACATTAGGTTGTTTATAGCAACGTCAAGAAAATTCTCCATCACTAAACAAGGATGTGAACCATAAACTTGATTCAATATCCGAAATGCACAGCAATAGTGAACCTTATATTAATATAAGGTTCACTATTGCTGTGCATTTCGGATATTGAATCAAGTTTATGGTTCACATCCTTGTTTAGTGATGGAGAATTTTCTTGACGTTGCTATAAACAACCTAATGTCTAATTAGTGCTGAACATCAATATTTACAAGTAATGTATGAGGGACTTTAATGATGTCAGGTCACACTTTGAATGCTGTTACACCACGGCCAAAACCGATCCACCATTTTTCTAATCAAACAAAACACAACCATGAGGGGTTTTTTTTCCAACATTAAAAAAAAGAAATCACAACAGAACTCACAACTATATAAATTACTACAGCAAACACATCACATCTTAAATATAGCTCTGCAAATCCTTTGTTTTTCCATTTAATTTTAAAAAATAAAAACTATCCTAACTCAGATTTCCTCATGTTGCAGTCAGATGCATTAAAATACAGTGAAATCATTGCAGACCTTTTTGAGCAAAACTCCCTTTGGCATGCTGCCCCCTGCTGGTCATCATTATACAACACGGCACAACAAATGGGCAAAAAAGAGGACTTCATTCCTGAACAGGAATATATTTTTGACTTGTTCAGTCTTTTTTCTTTCTTTTTTTTTAAACCTGTAGCTAATTACTAACAGTAATATCAGTGCTGATTTTTGTCCTAAGACTAAACATTACACAACATATTGCTATCATCATGACCTTTCTATACGGAAATGATTCTAGCTATATTAATCACAGCTTTCCACCTCTAGTTTTCAAATATTCATATTCAGAGGAACATGTACTCTCATACAAACTCTATCTCTCTTCATTGTAAGGTGACTTATAACCCCACACAGAAACATATATGCGCTTCACCACTTTGAACATACACGACAAGTAAAAGTGTTATGACTCGTAAAAAACAGTCACAGACAGTTTGCGTGAAGGAGAACAGACACAAAACATAGCAATTATTTAAGAGAGAGGAGGTAAAGGACATTGTGAAGGCCGTTGTCACATTATAAGGCTGGACGCAATAGTAATATAGACTGGCAAAACAGCTTTTCTAAGAATGTTCCTATTAACCATATTGCTAAATGATCCGAAGCCACGGTGATGGATGAGAATTCAGACAGCCGTGGCACTCATCTATTGCCAGGTATCTAACACATCTTCAATAGAAATATTAGATCAACCACATGCTTTTAGATCAGCAGTAGAGATTAAATTTTTTAGATGCAGTGAGAAGCACTGACACAAGGACACCCCTCCGAAGCCAGAGTGAAAGAAGCTAAATAAGGCCATCAGGGAGGAGGATTCATTCTCACTCAGTTTCACTGTGAGGAGAGATCCGAGAATCAGTTTAGCATTGCAAAACTCCTGCTGATACTAAATGAGCTGTAGTTCAGTCTGACAGTGCTGTATGAATTTAATGACGATGTGTGTGACTCTACGACTTGACGGTTGTGCGAGTAGGCAAATTAGTGAGGCGTGTTTCTGACTGTAGTACTGATACAGTCCTACATAGTGCGAAGGGGTTGAGCAAGGTGTGTAAGTGGCTCTCAGGGCATTAGTACAACCTAAAACATATTGCAAAAGGCAGAAAGGGCTGGAGAAGCACAACACACAAATGCACGCACGCGCGCACACACACACACACACACACACACACACACACACACACACACACACATGCGCAAACAGGCACAGATGCACACAGACACATACAGCTGTTCAATAGTCCAGCAAAAGTAAAGCATTAAGCGTTCATGTAGCAGGTATCAGTGTGGTTTGGCAGGAGTCTGTAGTCAGGGATTTGTGAATGAATTACAAGTGTAATAATGATTGATATTAGCACAACCCTAATACACCACCATCCAGCTAAACCACTGCCCTGCCTGCTACACATGAGATTTACCATTTTCCCTTTTCTTTCCCTATACCCCTCAATGCGGAAACAACAAATTCATGAGAAGGAGACCTTCTACCTAGGTGGATATAACCAAAAGTCCAGGAGGAGGAGACAACTCAGTGCAATAGAGGCTGGATAACCGTGCCCTTGATTGAGGGGTTTATGGAAAGCAAGGTTAGGTTTAAACACAAGAAAATGTAAGGCTTTGTTTCCCCCAATCAATAAATGTCTGGGTGACTGAAAGCTGAACACACACATCACAAAGGCTCAAACACACATCCAAATTTTTTAAAACAATAAAATCAGACAGCAAACAAGTAAAACAAAAAAGGAGGTAAATTCCAATTAGATAGTCTTTTGGTTATGAGTCTTTACCAGAGCACAGTTCCAAACGTTCATATACTCCACTCCGCTGCAGTGTACTCAGGCAGTTCAGTCTTCAGTGCTCTTTTGGGTTGTCTGTTATACCCATTACCTCTGTGCTCCTGTTTGTAGAGCAAAATGCTCTTCACATCCCAGACACATTCCGTACCACAACGTAGTCTTTCCTCCTCTTCACTGGCCATCAGTTTGAAGTTTCATCCCAGCGTTTTGTTGGCTTTCATGCACACAGAGTTTCTCTCTCACAGCTTAGTCGCTAGAGGCAGGCACAGCTAACCATAAGTAGCAGAAGATAATAAGACCTAATATGCAAAGTGACTACAGGAGAGAGGAACTTAAAGGGTTATAAAATGTAGGCTGTCTCGTAAGATACAATCACACACGCGCGCGCACACACACACACACACACACACACACACACACACTCTGCACTCTGATAGAGTAATGGGATTATGAGGCCTTGTCTACAAAACATATTGTACATATTGTGATGCTGGTACAATGATGATTTACTTGATGCATAGACCAGAACGCCACTGAAGCATGACTACAGTGTCTAGGTTTACTTACTTGGCAAAGAGAAAACTCAGCCCAGCGGTGAATGTCTAAATTTCTGATGTACTACAGATAGAAAGATCTGGTAAGACATGCCTCATTAAAATAAACTGAGGCAAATTCAAACAAATAAAATCGTGGCCAAAGAGAATTGTTATCTTGCCCAATGAGTTTTGCAACAAGTACCGTGTGCCAAAATCCGCAGAGTGACGGGAGAAAAAGGGTTTCAGAGCAACGGTCCATTGACTGCTATGTGGAGATGTGTGAGACTCGAAGAAATAAAGGCCCAGTTAGAACTGTCTTTGGGAGATAATTGCAGGAGGCAGCCACTGAGATAGAGAAGGTTCCCAGCTGTAAAGCAGGAGTGTTTATGTATCAACCCTCAGCAGTCTAGGGGCACTAGGAAACAGCGTCTGCAGTCCACAGCTTTGGGGCTTGGTGGCTTAGCTCTGTTTCTCTTCAGCTCCTCTCGGCCCATTGAACTACTCAGCCTGGTGTAGGCAGCCTTGTACCTCTTGTCAAAAGCAGCTGGAGTGCAGAGAGGCATAATCAGTGTGACAGTTAAGTGACCTCGTGGCCAGAACTCTTCTTATTTTTTAGTGAGTATTTTAGTTTACTCACCGACATGGTCTTTGCCCATTGCAGCCAAAGTCAGAAACAGAAATTCCCTGTACAAACTCCTGTGAGTAGGAAAAGCAAGTGAGTTATGTGTTTGAAGTGCAATAACAATCTCATTCTCCTATATTAAATATTTTATCTTTCCTTAATGTACAGCATAGTGTTGATCAGCAAATTTCTTTGATGTTTGATGGCTGTGCATTGACATATGGGTTTGTTTTCTAGCTGGTTTTTATACAGTATACTATGATCCCCACAACATTTGTTTGCATGAACCTGTACTCCTCACCTCTGTATCCGGGGATGGCCTGTCTGCTTGCTGACGGTGTCCAGGAAGAACGTGATGGCCTTGTGCACTTCATTCATACCGACACAACGCAGGACTTCCTCCAGGAAGCTCAGGGTGAAGGGATGGTTGTGTTTGCGCCACGCATAGTTCCGCATCGGCACCCCACCTGGCAGAAACGAAACACAAACGAAACAGTCAGTGATGTGTACAACACAAGCAGAGTCAAGCTTTCATCTTGTATATAAACTGATTAACAAAGAAACTTTATTTAGTAATTATTTCAGACATTTGTGCATTTTACAAATTCAGATAAGCTCAAGTTATTTTGTACTGGTTTTGACAATTTGTTCATTTTGTCAATTTGTTAAAATCTTGTGGTGCTTTGGCTGAAAAATCTGTGCGTTTTGCTGTCTGCTAAGCGCCACCTTAACATAGATGCAGAGGCAAAATGCCATTTTCCTGACTTCAAGCACAGACTTATAAATCCTGTCCCATTTTGTAAAACCCAGTTTTGTGGCACTATACTATTTATAAAAGCATACTCCGATATAAATAGTATATATAAATAATAATACTTTCTTATATACTAAACTTTACCTAAATAAATAGTAAACTTTACCTATATACAATATACTGAACTGCTTCCTTTTATGTTTTCACTAAAAAGGTTTCAACTGGATATTTTCTAAATAAATTCTATGCCTTAGGATGAGTAAATGCCCACAACAAGGAATGCTCATATATGAAAAATGCTCTCGTGCTAGTTTTTTCTGATCCAGCCTGTTAAATATATACATAAAATCTACACATAAAATCAAACTGTGGATCATTATTAAAATGTACCCAAAACAGCTATCAGGGACCATTCATATCTAATTGGATGCACTAGACCCGTATGCTTTATTTTTTCCTCTGTGTTATGATTATACAATATTTCAGCAAGATTAGCTGAAGATGGTCCATCTGTTTATTCAGGTTGTTGTTATGTTACAGATAGCAACCTCTACTTGTAGCTTAAAAGATAAGCAGGTCTGTTGGAAAAGCAATTTTCTGTAGTTCTGTGTGTATCGTGTCCGCAAGCATGCGACTCTACTTACTGTGTATTCTCCAGAGTACATAGAGAGGTGGCCAGTAATCTGTATCAGGCGTCAAAGTGTCCCACAGTAACCTCACCCTTACTGAAGTGCTCTCTGAGCTCTGGAACACACCGCATCAATGTTACACAATCATATCTACTTTATTACCTAAAATCTCTGTAATAGACCTTGCAGATGTGTGTGTGTGTGTCCCTGGTACCTGTGAAATCTTCGAAGCTAATGGCGATGCCCGCACCAGCTGTAGGAGATTGCTAGGAAGGCCAAGACGAGTGAAGTACCAGACCAGATTCCAGAAGAGGATGGAGTGGCTGTCCAGTAACTGGACCTGAGAGAGAACACTTTCTCCCTCATTCTCCAAAAGACTTTCCAGTTCTTTACGCAAGACCAAAGGGCTCAGGTACGCTACTGTCACCTGAGGGGTGCCACCCAAAGATGAGGAGTTCTAGACACACACAAGCATTTCCATGCTGACAATCAAATACACATGCTGAAAAAAGAATATTTGAAAAGACTAGAGAATGCTGTCTTACTAGAGTATTACTGCTGTTCTCAGAGTATGTGCTGGTCTCAGAACTGGAATCGTGCTCATTCACACCGTTATACAGAACACCATCATGGCCAGTAGGGGGCCTCACAGCACTCTCCACCTCATCCTCCATGTTCAAATTACCGCGATACTGACTGCTTTTCCGTGTAATGAATACGTTCATACATACACACAGTAAAAAAGAAAACGGAAACACATTAGTCGATCAAAGTATCTGTACATGCAATGTGAAACTTCAAAACTGCATATACTCTGTCGTTCCTTCAGCCTTATGGCAAATGCAACCAAATATATTGAAATGATTTTAAAATGTCAAAATGAAAAGAATACAAGGTTCACTTAATGACAAAAGCTATGAAATTGTCATAAAATTTTGCTATAAAAGCAAGATCTCTTTGGTCGGACAACCAGAAGACGAACAAGATTTTTTGACTGCTGGTTTATTGTTTATTATGTTTCACTCTATGGATACAATAATCACATTTTCAATTTAGAAAAAACTTCAAAAAAGAGCCGGTATGCTCAGGACATATTACCTTCCGACAGGCCCAAGGTCACAGATCTCTGCATTAAGCAGTGGTACGAATGTTGCTGAGCAAAACGGGCAGCTGGAGTTAAGATTAGAGTCATCGGATGTCCAGCCTGCCATGATTTCCTCATCATACACCAACGAGTTGCAGCTCCGACAAAGCGTGCAGCTCGACATTGATACCTGGACAAGGAAACCAGCTTTAGATCCCCTATTTTCACAAACCACTATAACACCAATAAGATAAACAATGATTCTTAATCATTTTTATTGTTTAGAAATGCATTGTAATTGGAACATCTTCTTTGATTCAAATAGGTCTTGGAATGGTAAAGTGCAAGAGACATGACAACATGGTGACATTTTCTTGATTGGTAACAGTCTGGGTTTTGCCACTTCAGGATATGAGTCAGTTGTTTCAAAAGGAAACCATATATAAAAGAAAAGGAGAAAAAAGAGAAGTTCTGTATAAAACCAACGTTTTTTTCTCTGCAAAATTACCTCTAGCCCCACCCCTTCCTGTGTAGAATCCCATGACTTCCTGAGAGAAAAACCAGAATTCGGAGGGTCTGACAGGTCAATGTCACTACCTACGGACAATGAGCTCTGAAAGAAAAAAAAACAAAAGCAAAGGACAGTCAGTACATGTACTTGTAAAGCATTTTACACTGTTATATTCTGCTGTATCTTGTAATTTGACTGTTGGAGTGAAGCTATCTCTGACCTCTGAGGTGGCATTGTAGAGTCGCTCTTTGGCTTTTAGCAGAGTTTCAGCCATCTGTGATTTGCGAGACTGTCTCTGTTCAGATGATTTGCGTGACGGGCCGTTAGCGGCAGGTCGCCGTTCGTCCACACTGGCTGCACGGCGTGATGAGTTGCGGTGACGTGTGGGTGTGAGAAGCTGCTGCAGTTTACCTGCCAGTCCACGACTTGGGGAGTGTACGTTGTTGTAGTTCTCATCTACTGCCTTGCGATTTAGCGTTTCCCGCTGCTCTGCAGATCTGAAGGTGGATGAAGCAACAATAAAATCATTTTAATCATGGTATTCATTAATTTAAAACAAATCACAGAAAAACAAGTTCATTGAACAGATTACAAAACTATGAGTATTGTAATGTAAAACATGAATACCAGAACAGTTTATTATTTAGATTAACTCCTGAGTCTTTACCTGCCGTCTCTCTCAGTCGGCTGGTACACGCAGTCTGTATCTGGTTCTGCACACTCCTTGTAAAAGGTGGACAAGCAGATGTCACTCCGTCGCACTCTGACATGGTCATCAGTGGGAATTGGGGACGGTGTAACCATATCACGAGGATTAATAGGAGGTTTGCGGGAGGCAGGGTCATCATTGCTCTTGTTTTGGAGCATTGCTTTTCTAGCTAACATTGATTCTGTGAGAAATAAAACACAATTACACTGGCTTTATTAGATCCTTGTACTACAGATACAGACAGTGTAAATGCATTTTTTATGCAAATAAATGACTTTGCATAATTTCTGTTGGATATCTCGAATTCACAGAACAGAAATGTTCTGTGTCTGTATCTTTTTGAAACTGAACAAGATGCAGCAATACTAAGGTAAGCAGCATTTGTCAGGCACTTACTGTCAGGACGCATACTGCTTAGACTGTTGCTCTTAGTGATGGGACCAGTCAAGGATTCATGACTCGAACTTTCACTCAAACCACTCCAGCTGGTCTGACGTACAAGAGTGGAGTGAGGGAAAAGATTACAGTTGGAGTTACCTACAGAACAAAAAAATAATCAGAAGCTCAGGTATGACCATAGCTATGCTACCCTATTTTTCATGGAGCTAAACTGTTCAAAGCACACAAACCTTGTTTTGAGCTAACAGAGTCACTCTTTTGCCTATGTTTGATTGGTTGCCTGAACTGTGCCACAGCCAAAAGAACGTTGCGAAGCTTGGCCCATCTAAGGCGACCTCCCTGATTGGTGGATGGCCACTTGCTCTCCAGAACAGCCTATAAACACAAGAAAGGAAAACAAGTTGAAAAACAGTGATGGAACTGAGTGGTACATTTGAGTAGCTTATTTCTTTCACCAAACATATCAACTCTAATCCAGTCATAAAGATCAAAGGTCACCCCACCTTTTGGAAAACTAACCTTATTGTAGTACCCGTATGTGATGGTGTTAGGGATGATTCCTGCTTTCTTCATCTCCAGCAGGACCCTGACTGCAAGCACGGGCTGCCCGTACTGCCCACACAGCTGCATTAGGATCCTGTAGCACACCTGCAACGCACAAATGCTGCAGATGGTCAGTCAAAATTAAGCTTACCACACTCCATAGTCCCACGGTTAAATCACTGAATGACATTATAAACCATTATCGTGTTACTGTGGACATAAAAAATTTCTTCGCTGCACCTGTGACAAGATTAAACTATTCAGAAATTATTCAGAGTACAACAGATGGGAGTTTCAGTTACAAGTGGTTATGAATGCAGACTTGGGCTCAAGCACAGGATTATAAAGTCAAGTACAACTGATGGTTTGATGTAAGCACTATAGTTCAGACTGAAATTTATGCTTTGGGTTGTAAAAGCATTCCAAAATACCAAAGAATGTTATGAGGCCAATATTAAATACAAAAATACGACACTTAATTAATTAAGTTAATGAAAGTATTTGTTTGCAAGAGAAAATCAGAAGAGACAACACTGACATTGCTGAAACTGAACTGAGGGCATAAAGAGAGACCTTGATAAACCCTTGAGTCATGTTAAAGGGCTTTGTCACAGTCATAATAGTTGTCAGAGGTTGGTATGAGGTCTTACCTCATCAGGCAGCACCACCTTCCGTGTCTCCATGTGCTTGAGCACCTCATAGGCAGTGTGCAGTGCCCGCACCTTGGTGCTCTCGGCCCGAACATATGTGGGCAGGTAGATAAACCAAAGACCATAACAGTGGCCAAGCAGACACTTGGACCACATGTCAGGAACTGTAGAGTATTTCTGTGCACTTTTCTGAGCCAGCTTGATCTCCTGTAATACAATGAGCATGCAAAGATATTACATACATATCGACATAATAATGACATTATATTATTATACTCCACATAAAAGACAGTGAAGTGGGCACAGAGAGAACACTGCAGACAGAAACAAAAAAGTGTGTGAATACATGCCCAACTATATTTCTAGTCAACTTAAAGGTCTAAATCATTTTACCTTAAACATTACAAAAGGTCTAGCATTTATTGAATTATTATGCAAATAAACCAGAAGTGGAAGAATATTCCGCTGTCTACATCTTTGCAATCATTTTGTAAGGTGTACCTGTTTGGTACGGCGAGGAGCAGGACTACTCGGGGCACTACCCTTTGCTGTGGTACGGAGTTGATCCTGAGGCCGGTCAAACAGCTCAGGATGCAGAACAGGAAATGTCTCATAGCTGAATCAACACACAAACACAATTTAAATACCAGAAAATACAATATGCTGTAACTGTGTGAAGTATAGCTTGATTCCGCGGCGTCAGAACTAACCTGTAGTTTGCAGGGCATTCAGAGCCATCAGGTTCTTGAGGTTCCTCTGGTGGCATTATAAACACTGTATGCTCCCCACTGTGGGCCTCATCAAGATCTATCAGCCTCACCTCCTCAGGCTTCTCCACATCCACCTACACAAGGAAGAGATAGGAGATAGAAGAGAAAAATGAGCATGAAGTGTGAAGGTGTGAGAGAGAAAGAGAAGTAGTTTGCTTATTATGAAACTACAATGAAAAATGACATTTAAAAGTTTGGATATAAACATGGTTAGAGTGAAACTCTAACATTATGTAATTTATCAGGGGGGGAATTTTTTTTAAAAATTTTTAACTTAACAAAATACAAATATGACACAAACCTTTTGAACACACTCATCGAAGAATTCAAGGCAGGCGTGTCTGTCACTGACAAAGGAGCACTCCTCTATAAACTGCGTGAACATCTGAGTCTTAGTGAGGTGGGAATAAAACTTCTGTTGTGTCCGGTCTCGAGACTTAAGAAAACCTGAGAAGGAGAGAAGCATCAGAATTTCTGATAAGGGTGCAGACTTGACCCACACTGGAGCTTCTCATCCTTGCAAGGTACAAGAAACAATTATATATAGTGAGGAATTTAACCTACATGAAGGTCAGTGACACCAACGGCAGGAAATCAGACCTGATTCCATGACACTAAAATTTAGCTACAAGCCAGCAGATCAGCTACTATCTCATCAACAGATTACACGCATTGAACAGAGTTTGAGCAAGTCGGGAGCTCACCCTGTAAATTGAAGAGGGAGCTGCAGTCAGTGGTTCTGTCAGAGGGAGCCTGGGTGATGGGCAGGAGATAAGAGCGATAGCCTTTTAGGAGGCAGCTCATAAAGCGCAGGAAAACCTCCTGGATCTCCAGCTCCAGCTGCTTTTGTCGCCCATAGATCAGATCGTAATCTGTTAGCAAGAACTCTAGGGTTGCCTCTTCTTGACCAGGGGTACAGACTAGAGAGAAAATAATGAATAGTTTTATTCCTTAGTCCCTTTAGTACCTAAAGCTGTCCAGTAGTCCTTTTACTGTCTGGTGTAACTTATATTGACTGGTATTGACAATCTTTTATGTAATGATGTTAAATTTCATACTTACTTTTCTCTAAGGTTTTGTGCAGGTGAGTGAGTGAGTTCAGCAAGATTTTTCCATGTTTCCTGGGTAAAGACTTCCATGACAAGGGTTTTTTGTCTTCTGATCTGAAAGATTTATTTTATTCAGCATTTCTTGGTTGTTTTAACTGTTGTTTTACAACTACTTTCTTTTTAGAAGAAGCACCAATGATGGTCATGCTACGCTAAACATATGCGCAGCACTGAACATACTGGACTGTTGTGTCATCGGTTGCCAGGAAGACAGTTAAAAAGACTCACTGGAAAATGGTGTTGGTGTCGAGGTCCACACACACCACATCTGAAGGAGGGTCATACAGGTCAAAATAGTTGGAGTGAACACCCACGATGAAGGGCATGGGGGCACACAGCACATCTGCACATCGAAGTGGGCACAGTGGGATGTACGGACAAGGCCAGCGCAACGGAAATGTCATCTGAAAGGGGGTTAAAGAGATTAATTCAGTTAATTTAATAAAGGGGGATGTGGTAGCTCAGTGGTTAAGGTGTTGGGCTACTGATCGGAATGTTCGAACCCCATGTCCACCAAGCTGCCACTGCTAGGCCCCTGAGCAAGGCCCTTAACCCTCAGTTGCAAGTCACTCTGGATAAGGGTGTCTGCTAAATGCTGTAAATTTTCTAACCAGAAAGTTAAAAAAAGACCTGGAGACAAAACAGGCTGATATCACCAGATTAAAAAAGTGGAAGAAAAATATGTAGTCTAATTTCAGTATTATTACTATTAATCCATGCACACAGACACAGTAATAGATATTGGTTGTAAAGAGAAGCTCCTTACCGACACCAGGGCTTCACTGACATAGGTCAGCACATCTGGCCGGAGGGAATGTAGCAGCAGTTTGTGCTCAGTGAGAACAGCCAACAGCAGGGTACATGCATTCTCCGGCCCCAGATTCTGCAGAAGTTTCACAAAGCTGGCACCACTGCAGGAAGATCAGACACATTTACGATTTCTTAAATCTCAAATCTTAAAACAAACCCAAAGGTAAACAAAAATAGCTAAACCAGGAGGACCAGGTTTACCTCAGTGGTAATGGTGAGGACACTGGCTGGCACAGTAGGAGGTTGTCATATGGAGAAAGCTGTTAAAAAAACAAAGTATATTTTATGTATATGGATTATGCACATGAAACACAGTTGCACTACATGGTTGCAACTCCATCTGTTGCTTCATCAACACAATATCATCTTCACCATATTTCGCTTTATTCCCTGCACCATAGATTGAAGAATCATAAAATGTCATGTAGACTGAATGCAAATAGATAAATGATTCTGATTGCAATAGGATTGGTATTTTCTTGGATCACAAATAATTGAGATAATCTTCTATTGATTATACTGAGCCATCATAAAACCCTCTTTTACCCTGAGACTCGACTGCCTGGTCTTTAAGCAGTGATACCGTCAAACTCCTGTGGAGGTTTATGCACACACTCAACTCCAGAAACATAGAAAAAATGATCAGAAGCATTGACAGAACTATGCAGGTCTTATTTGTCCTTTGTGTGCAATGTTTAACACAATAATCTGTAGCTGATAGCATGAGTATGTTGGTGTATTATGGAATTTTGTGTATGCACCAGTCAGAGTTCTGCTGTAAGGCCTGCAGTTATGTACCATAGTGCATCAGACTCACCTGTACCAGAATGCGCGGTCGCTGTGGTGAAGGAAAGGGCACATTGTGCATGAAACTGGAGATATGCCTATAAAGAGACCAATACCCACTTCTGTTAGAGCGCTGCTTGTTATAATCCTCTCCAAAACCCTTATCAATATTCCTGTACTCTTATTATACAACAATTGCATGACTCATGCAGAAAATTGAAGCAGCCGTGGAAATACAAGGGGTAAACCAACCTCTAAGCTACAACAGAATCAAGTGCCAATGAATTAGCAAGCATAATATACATTTCTAAATAAAAAAGCTTTAATGTGTGATGTTACACTCACTTCTCAATGGGCAGCACATGAGGTCCAGAGATGGAGTAGCGATAGATGAAGGTGAGAAACTTCTGGAAGACAGTGAAGAACGGCCAGTGGGAGAGCACACACACACTCTTCTTTACCTGCACCGTGCGGTTAGTGATGGGTCTGCGGTCCACAACGCTGACCAGCCCGAGTCGCACTCGCTGCCTTTCAGACAGAGCCTCCCGTGGGTATGCTTCATAGAACTGGATAGCAGCTCCGTACACCTAAAAGTGGGAGAAAAACGACAGTATATCAGTGCAGCTGAGAAAAGAAGTGATCAGATTACACCACACAAGTATAGATCATCATAGTAAATTCAAAGCAGATAGGATCAGATAAAAGTAGATCAAACAGGATATTGACACAGCAACAGCTTGTGAAACAGGAGAGAGAACCTTTAGGTTAAGGTGGAGTAGCTGACCTTATCTCCAGATGCGGCGGTGAAGACAAAGGTGGAGAAGACAGGGAGCTGGTATTTGGTATTGAGTGGCCAGCTCTCTACAGTGACACCCATGGGCAGACAGAAGACAGGGACTGACTCCGGCAATGCAAATGACTCAAGATCCTCCTCAGGGTAGCGACTGATCAGCCCTGAAAGTCACACACAACACACACACACAAACACACCCCACTTCCCTCAATACAGTGTTTAAAAAGAACCAGCTACTATGGTCAAAAGCCACCAAAAAGAGGACATTCCTGAGAAACGCTAATATAGTATTGTTTCCTTTTATTACACTTCCCTCTACCTGCACCTGACCTCAAACCCTGGAGCTTGCACGTGGCTTGGTAAAAGCCATAACCACAAGAGACACAGACAAAAAAAGTTTCACTCACCTGCCTCATACACAAGGGCGTTGGCTTTTGCTACAGCCCGCTTATAGCACAGGTACAGTGCTGGGCCCCACTGTATAACATAGAAAAAGAGACTCATGAGCACAAACCCACACATGCACCTAGTTACATGTTATTCAAAAACAGATACTCAACTGATTCAAAAACAGGAAAGCCAAAACCACGAAAGACAGAAATAAAAAAAATTGAAGGGAGGGGTAAGGAAAAGAAAAAGAAAAATATATATTTTTCTAAGTACTGTACAAAGGATGTGCTAAATAAATTACAACATGTGAGAAGTAAAAAATACAAAAATAAATAAATAAATAAATAAATACATACATTTAAAAAACAAAACAAAAAAGGAGAGAGCACTGTCTAAGAAAAATCAGAAATAAATTAGATGAATAATGGACAGGGCGAAGCTGTACCATGCCAGTATTTAGATTCTTGTCCACTTTGCAGAAGGTATGTGGTGCCACTTCTCCCTTGCTGGGCATAAGTAATGAGATATCGGTCACCCCTAGTGTGTTCAGGGCCTGCGAGTCGGGGGCACGCCGATACATAAGGAACGTCTTATGTGTGGCAGGAGCTCCTGAGCTCAGACTGGCACACCGGCTGTATGGCGTAGTTTCGATCACATACCAACCCTGCTTCACCGAATCTTTCCCTTCATACAGCACACTGGGACATGAGAGAAAAATCACTAAACTTTAGAATCAGGATTAGAAAGTACAAAGAAATCCACAACAGCCACAGAAACACCGTCTACAAACATAAATCGCAAGATCATGAGAGGCCCAAACATTTGCTCATTGGTAGATTGTAAGCAACTAAATACTCAGTTGAGAATGCTATACAGCAAAAGGAGAATATTGTTATTTGATTGATCAAGAAGGTTGAGTTTGTGATACAGATTAAGAATGATGTGGCTCTTCTTCAGTGAAGTGAGAATATAGGGTGAGTGTTTATGAGTGTGTGCGTGAGTGTGTGTCTCAACATGTCCTACCCGAGCTCCACAATGGGTGGTTTGTCGTGGCTGCGTCGGTAGCAGAGGAACATGTGTGGGTTATTGATGAGGCCAGCGCTGAGCTCAGCTGGGTGGCCTCCCAATGTCTTCTCGATGCAAGTGAAGCCCTCGGGCACCTCTTCTCCAAGTCCACGAGCGATCACAGCCAGGTCGCTGATGGGCACCATGCCACGGCCTCCTCTCTGCTGACATTCCTCGTCTGGTGGAGCCGAGTCGCCCGCCAGCCCAGCCACCACAAAATAATCCACCAACTGAGGACATTTCTCCTCAGTCATACCGCCTATCTACCCACCACTGATACAGAGAAAGAGAAAGAAAGAGAGAGTGAAACTGATGTAACTCCTGTTCAAACATGCAAATATATTTGGGATTCTTAACAAAAACTAATTAACAGAAATAAATATTTTGAATTAGGCATCTCTAAACATTAGTACAGACAACCAACGACAGTAAACAAGACGTACATTCAACATAAAAATAGAAGATACCGTGATTCAAAATGAAAGAGGGACTAGTGGGCAAAATTCATGAGAAAAGATATTTAAAGGTGGCCAATTTTAAGTTGTTGTTCTCTTTGACTCTCCTCTGAAGAGTGGCAACATGGGGGCCTCAAAACAACTCTCAAATGACCTGAAAACAAAGGTTGTTCAACATTATGGTTTAGGAGAAGGTTACAAAGGAACTGTGAGGAACATAGTGAGGAAATGGAAGACCACAGTTACAGTTCTTGTTAAGACCAGAAGTGGCAGACCACGTAAAATATTGGAGCGGAAAAAGCGAAGGATGGTGAGAACGGTCAAAAACAGATGGTGCTGCAGATGGTGTCACTTTGCACAAGGTGAAGCTGTACAGGAGAGTGATGCAAAAGAAGCCTTTTCTGCACACACGCCACAAACAGAGTCACTTGAGGTATGCAAAAGCACATTTGGACAAGCCAGCTTCATTTTGGAATAAGGTGCTGTTGAGTGATGAAGCTTGAGTTATTTGGTCATAACAAGGGGTGTTATGCATGGCAGCAAAAGAACACCGCATTCCAAGAAAAACACTTGCTACCCAGAGTAAAATTTGGTGGAGGTTCCATCATGCTGTGGGGCTGTGTGGCCAGTGCCGGTACTGGGAATCTGGTTAAAGTTGAGTGTCGCATGGATTCCACTCAATATTAGCAGATTCTTGAGAATAATATTGAGGATTCAGCTACAAAGTTGAAGTTACGCCAGGGCTGGATATTTCAACAAGACAACAACCCAAAACACTGCTCAAAATCTACTATGGCATTTATGTTGAGGAACAAGTACAATATTCTGGAATATCTATCTCAGTCCAGAGACATGAATATCACTGAACATCTGTGGGGTGATTTAAAGCGAGCTGTCCATGCTCGGCAACCATCAGACCTAACTGAACTGGAGATGTTTTGTAAGGAGAAATGGTCCAAAATACATTCATTACAGGCTATAGGAAGTGTCTAGTGGCTGTTATTTCTGCTAAAGGAGGCTCTTCTAAATATTGATGTGAGTTTTTGTCTGTTGGGGTGCCCAAATTTATGGAACTGTCTAATTTTGTTTTGATGCATATTGCACATTTTCTGTTAATCCAATAAACCTCATTTCACTACTGAAATATTACTGTATCCTTAAGTTGATCCAAACACTCAAATATTTATAAATGAAAATCATGGAAATTGTCAGGGGCTCCTAAACTTTTGCATACAACTGGGTGTGTGTATATATACACACAGTGCTTTGCGAAAGTATTCATACCCACTGGACTTTTTCACATTTTGACACGTTACAACCACAAACAAAATGTATTTTATTAGGATTTTGTGTGATAAAGTGGCACATAATTGAAGTGGAGGGAAAATGATAAAAGGTGTCCAATCTTTTTTTTTTACAAATAAATATCTGAAAAGTTTGGCGTGCATTTGTATTCATCCCCAGTGAGTCAATACTTTGTAGAACCACCTTTTGCTGCAATTACAGCTGCAAGTCTAGAGAGTGAAATTTTTGCCCATTCTTCTTTGCATAATAGCTCAAGCTCAGTCAGATTGGATGGCGAGTGTCTGTGAACAGCGATTTAAGTCTCGCCACAGATTCTCAATTGGATTTAGGTCTGGACTTTGACTGGGCAATTCTAACACATGAATATGCTCTGATCTAAACCACTCCATTGTAGCTCTGGCTGTATGTTTAGGGTCATTGTCTTGGAAGGTGAACCTCTGCCCCAGTTTCAAGTCTTTAGCAGACTCTAACAGGTTTTCACCTAAGATTGCCCTGTATTTGGCTCCATCCATCTTCCCATCAACTCTGACCAGCTTCGATGTCCCTGCTGAAGAAAAGCATCCCCACAACATGCTGCCACCACCATGTTTCACAGTGGGGATGGTGTGTTCAGGGTGATGTGCAGTGTTAGGTTTCAGCCACACATAACGTTTTGAATTTTGGCCAAAAAGTTCAATTTTGGTCTCATCTGACCAAAGCACCTTCTTCCACATGCTTACTGTGTCCCCCACACGGCTTGTCGCAAATTGCAAACGGGATTTCTTATGTCTTTCTCTCAACAATGGCTTTCTTCTTGCAACTCTTCCATAAAGACCAGATTTGTGGAGTGCATGACTAATAAGACTCTCACTTCCCACCTGAGCTGTGGATCTCTGCAGCTCTTCCAGAGTTACCATGGGCCTCTTGGCTGCTTATCTGATTAATGCTCTCCTTGCACGGCCTGTCAGTTTAGGTGGACGGCCATGTCTTGGTAGGCTTGCAGTTGGGCCATATTCTTTCAATTTCCGGATGATGGATTGTACAGTGCTCCGTGAGATGTTCAAGGATTGGGATATTAATTTCTAACCTAACCTGCTTTAAACTTCTCCACAACTTTATCCCTGACCTGTCTGGTGTGTTCTTTGGTCTTCATGATGCCGTTTGTTCACTAACGTTCTCTAACACGTCTGAGGGCTTCACAGAACAGCTGTATTTATACTGAGATTAAATTACACACAGGTGCACTCTATTTACTAATTAGGTGACTTCTGAAGGCAGTTGGTTTCACTGGATTTTAGTTAGGGGTATCAGAGTAAAGGGGGCTGAATACAAATGCACACCACACTTTTCAGATATTTATTTGTGACAAAAATTTGGACACCATTTAAAATTTTCTTTCCACTTCACAATTATGTGCCACTTTCCTTCGGTCCATTTTATGAAATTCCAATAAAATAAATATTTCTTTGTGGTTGTAACATGTCAAAATGTGGAAAGGTTCAGCGGGTATGAATACTTTTGTAAGGCACTGTATATATACACATACATACTAGTGCTGCAACGACGCGTCGACGTCATCGATTACGTCGACTACGAAAATACGTCGACGCGTCACACTTTACATTTATCTAGCGTTATGGCGGCAACTGCTCCTGGGAATGGAGAAAGTTCCACTCTATCACAAAAAGCTAGACCACGATTATTCCCATACTTTAAAAAGAGGCCAAATAAAATGGCAGCACCTCAGAAAAAAACATCCTGGCGCTCTCCGACCTCAAAAGGACGAGCCATCTTTGTAAGTATTTATTATTACAATTAGTTTTGGGAGTAATTGTTGCGTTCTTACCTGCTGTGTTTTGGTCAAGAATTAAATAATAATACGGTAGGTAATAATGGTAATGCTAATTGCCGACGATAAAGCAAACTTTAACTTTTAATTTACATGACCTGGTTGTTGGAAGTTGTTTATGCACACATACTGTAAACTTAAAATTAACTACTAGATTTACATTAACAGTTCGCTGTAATCTAGTAGTGTACGTGAACATATCGATAAATAGGCTACTAGTGCATTTTTGTTTACTTTTGGCACAAGCCAATAAAATATAATCATAAGTACGTGATTAATAACAAATTCTCATTAGTTATGAGTTTAAAATGCTGTCTGTATTTCATAATAAAATGACATTCACTACACTTTCTGAATACAATTAATATTGTAAAGTAATCATATAAAACATTGTTAATAATCACATTCAGTTCATTTAAAAATATGCAGATTTACTACCCTCTTTGAAATACAGTACAGTTTATATATTGTTCATAGATTTCATGTTTAATTTGGTTCCTAATTGTAATTATTGTTTTTTTTTCCTCAGGAAGAGGCAAAGCTACAAGATTTCTTTCATAAAAAGGATGTCACTGTTTGCATGCCCCAAATGGCCGATCATGCATTTTTGCACAGTGTTGAGCAGTGCTTTTGTTGAATTTATATGGCATTTTAAATGCTTTTGAATTTATATGGCATTATTCGTGCCTGATGCTAAAGTGTTGTTTACATTTTATTTTTGGCACAATATTTTTGTATACTGCAAAAACTTAAACCACGATGAAGTATTTTTTGGAAAAAAATTTAAGTTGAAATATTATATTAGTTGTATTCATCATTTTTTGTAAAGTTATCCAAAGCATTAGCTGGTTAAGCAAAAAAGAACACTAGATTAAGAAAAAATAAATAAAAATAAATAATAATCGTTAGAGTAGTCGACTAATCGAAAAAATAATCGCTAGATTAGTCGACAGAAAAAATAATAGTTAGTTGCAACTCTAATACATACATATCGATTACAGGTTTCACCTTTGAGCAACTAAAGTGTCACATTATCTGAATATAAATAAACAAGTTTCGCACTGAGAATACCATCTCCACTGCTTCTCATCAATAGGACCTGGGAAACTGGCTTGGGGGTGGGGACAAGATGGGTGGATCAAATGCAGTACAATCAATCTCTGCCAGTCTGAAGACTTGCGGTTTACCTTCCAACAGGACAACAGCATAAACAAACTGCCAATGCCCGGCCCTCAGTTAGATTGAGAATCTGTGGTGAGACATATAATATGCCACCTTTAAAATGGACAAAACTTGAGAAAATCTGGTCAAAAAGATCAGAATCCTCACTTGTAAAGTTGATAGAGTCATATCCTAAAATCCTTACAGCTGTAATTGCAGTCAAAGGGGGATCTAGAACGGGGCAAAAATTTATGCAACTTAATGTACCTTATCAAAAGTTAGACATATCTTGGATATGTACCATATTATTTAAAGGACTACAAAAGTCTAACAAGGGTGTGTACTTATACACTGTACTGTAAATGCACACACACGCGCACACACACGCGCACACACACGCGCACACACACGCGCACACACACGCGCACACACACGCAATGCGTGAAAGGTAAATTCTTTTTAAGATGCTGGAGTGAGAAGTCAGGTTCAGCCATAATACAGCATCCCTGAAGCAGAGATGGTTAAGCAACTTCTTTAAAAATCCTCAGACAGATTGTTGGTGCTGGGATTTGAATAAAAATGCTTCCTGTCAGAGGCCCAAAGCGTTTATCACTGATCGCTATTGGTCTTACATGCATGCTACAGTGGCGTAGCATAACAGCAGCACTGACACAGCACCATACATAACAAGGCTGCATGCAGGAATGTGTTTTAAAATAATGCAGCTACAATAAAAGCAATGTGCTTAACATGCAGATGAAATATAGTGTAATACTTAGGACTGTAACAGTAAAAACCTCATTACATAATTCTCTTTTAGCAGATTGGCTCACAGATTCATCATCAGCTCTTTTTTATCCTTGTTCCACTGTCATTCTGACAGACGGCTGCCTGCTGTCCTAAAGTTCACCCTGCACTCTTCCTCCTCTCTGTCCATATATCCTGTTATGATTCCACATAGCCTCTATTCCCATCCATATTTTATAATTTAAACATAAGTAATCATTTAGACTCAAACTCACCAGCACAGATCAGTAGATATGAGCGTAACCCGTAGTATGTCAATAAAACAGTTCTGTTCGCCGAGCTAAGCCAAGAGACTACAAGACAATGGATCAGGACAGTGTACTTTCCATACCACACCACAAGGTAAAACAAGCAAGGTTTAATTCACACAGGAAATGAATATGCTAACCTGCTTCCTAGTTACACATTTACTGTTTAAAAGACACACACTGAGATATGCTTTCTGAGATAGTAACACAGCACAAGGGAAAATATTTATAGATTAAATCTAAGACATAGCAAAGCTAAAATGCACTGTGCGTGACATTCCATTAGCATTGTGTTAATCACAGGTTTGTGTGAGAGAAATAAAAGCAAAAAGCGATGTGGCTATGGAGACACACCTGTTGTGGCTAGAAAATGACGGTGAGACTCAGTATCAGTCAAGCAAACATCCTCTTTCCTACAATGTGAAAAAAAATCAATTAAAGACCAGCCAAGGTGTTTGTTCTAAGCCTAAAACATTATCAAAAAAATGTGAAGGCAAAAGTCTGTTTACCTCGGAAAAGGTTACCCGAGTGGGCACAGGTGTAATGCGGATGCTACTTCCTGTTCTAGAGAACAGAAGTAGGCCAACAACAAGGAACGCATGAACGATACGTCTGAGCTGTAAAAACAACCTGGCACAATGAATTCATTTGTCCACATCAAACCACTAATGAGAAATAACTAGACACTTGGAGGCTTCACATCTGGAATCACCCTCACACTTTGTCTAGGAACCATAAATGACATTTTTGCTATTTCTCTGGGTTTCTGTACATTCCATGAGAAAGTATATGAGTATACTATGACCACAACGCATTCCCATCATGAGCCTGAATTTGTCTACGCAATATGTCGCTTGAGATCTCTATCTAAATCACGTGCGGTCTGTGCTACCCCGCTGCGTTTGAGTCGACGTGCTACGTTTATACTCACTGTAATGTAATCACAAACCACATCTCTTAACTCATAACCCTGAACATCAATGATCTTAAAGACGCTTGAAATTCCAGTCACTAGAATCAAATTCATGTTCCACATTGCTCTCGACTCAACACCTGCTACACTCTGGCCAACTTCCCCTCTCATTAGGACAGAACGGTTGCTTGGCAACAAGCTGAGAACCAGAGCAGTCATACTCTAGACTGTGTGAATAAGCGCACGTGTGCGAGATGACATAATTAGAGAACCGCAGTGAGTCGCTTCGACAAGGAAAGCAAGAAGCGACTGTGCTAAAAGGGCAAAAAAGAACACAGTCACACAGGTCACGCTGAAATCGACGGTCTAAAATGCACTCAGGGTACACCGTAGTTAAAGCTGATGTCAGCAAAGTCTTGCTTTTATAAGGTGCGACTCACAGCTAAACGCCTAAACAAATGCATCGCTGGTTTTGCAGAGTGTTTATTCTATAGTGTAGCATCAACATATTCAACTAAAAACATTGAACAAGGCCAGGCCTTTTTAACACTGTGTAGCTAACAATGGTTTACATATTCAAATGTTCCAGTTGGGTGATGTTTAAGTTTAGGTGAAAGAAATTAAAGAAATGTATAACAATACAGTGCACATCAGAAATGTTTAATACTGTTCCACTGTCTAATGAGGCTAAAAATGCAAAAGATACCCAACATGCCAGTGTTTCATCCTTTCAGATGCATTAGCTGCAAAAACAAATAAGAAAAAAAAGAAGAAGAAGAATTAATAGCTTTCTGTCCACTTGCCTCCAAAAGTAACACTAACCCTCATGTCTACACGCCTCCAAAAAGCACCGGCCTTTGAAAATACTTGCATCGTCAAAGCCAACATCAAAGTTTGTCACGACGAACTTTACAAATCTAGTTCCTTTTTATCGTTGCTGCCAACATGTGAAGTTCGGACTACCAGAAACAGCACGACTCCCACAGATACAGTAGGTGGCCTAATGTTTACTATCAAAGACTAATGACATTTTAGACAATGGTGAAAGTGGGAATCAAGTTACAAATATAGTTTAAAGGGAGAAAAAATGTAGCCATCTAATGACAAGCAACAGTGTTTCAACCAAAAAAACACTGAAAGAATATAAATACATGATCAATGACACACCCAGCCAGTCAACACACACACACACAGAAACGTGTGCGCACACGCACACACATAATGTAGGCATTTTAAAACTTTATGTACATGTGAACCCATAATCACCCGAGTGTATGGAGTGTTTCAAGATTTGTGTGTGTGAAAGTGCGATGGTGAAGCTAAATGTGTGAGCAGCTGACAAAAGCTAATAAACCCGACAGTCACAACAAACCCCTCAGTGTTCACACATGCACAGTGTGCAATACACAAAGATTTTGCCTTTCTACAGGAAATGGCTTTGCGTACTGCAGACCACACTACTAGACAAGCGAAATAACCAGGCAAGCAGAATCACCACTAAACAGCATCTGCATGCTTACTTCTTGTCTTTTATGCTAAATGTGTGTTGTATGTGTGAGATTTTTAGAGTCAGCTCATTTTGTGTGCTGCCAGAGGAAGTGGAGAAGTGCGACAGAGAAGCCATTCAGAGAGTGTGTGCATGTTCAAACAGGACACGAGATGTCAGGAACTGTGTGTGTGTGTGTGTTTATGAGAGAGAGGGGGGTGGATAGGCCCAAGCTGACACGGTGACATCCACATCATCACTGCTGAATCACAAACAATACCAGTCTTTCCCTCACAGGCACACAGCCACATTACAATGATTTACTGTGCTACATGCTGATCAGTCATCACTGGACCTGACCAGATAGACAGATGACAAACTGTCGAGCCACCATGAGTAATAATCGCTTCTCTTCACTTGATCAATACTGCAAACTCATCTCGATCTACTGTAATTAATCACTGAGCTGCTCTGTTAGTGATGCAGATACAGTATAAGATACCAGGAGATATGCATTGGTACCGGGATCCTGCAGGATGTAACAAAACATCTGCATTATTACTTTTATCCAGATGCAAACAAGAGCTCAGATATAAAGCTTGTGGGACAAACAAAGAAGTCTACATTTGTAGACTTCATGGGATTTCTTCACCCTTATGATATATGTACTTAGGAGTAATTGTCTGGTCAGAGTCATGGTGGTTTAATTAGGCTAGTTTTTATATTTGGAGGAATAGAGCAAATAAAACCAAAATAATGAAGTTGTGTAGTGTGCGGCTGAGGGACTATGAAAGGCAGAATACTGACGATGAAACAACATGTTCAGATTAGAACAAATCCACGTCAAGTTCAATGCCGCATTGGACTTAAGAGTGGGAAGCTGGAAGTCATTTTCAACGTTAGCAGCTAATGCTAGTGATATGAGTGATGTTCTGTACATTGTCTTATTGTATGGCATCTCATAACAAACTTATTACTGATTAATATAGGAACACGTGCACGGAAATAGTTTCCGCAACACGGTTTGAGAACAGCAAATATTTCAGCAAAGGATTCAAGCAAATCCACTGACTGTCTCTGTGATTGCGAGTAAATATGAATCGAGTGAGAGTGACCTACAGGACAGGTTTGGTGTTGCTGGTGTGTCTGGTTACTTGGCCACATGTTGGTTGTGTTGGTTCGTCAACACTGCCAGAGGAACAGCCGAGAGTTCAAATAGACGACTCTATTTAAAGCCCCCTCTGAAATAAACTGCGCAGTCATATAGGAAACATCAGAGAGTGCAGCACACTTAGGATTTCCCAGTATCTCCAAATTAAAACTGCTTTTTATGGAATTGCGTCATGCCGTCCTTGGTGGATGATGTCAGCGATAGTTATAAAGCTATGTTTAAGGATGGCTATAGACCAGGAACACTGTCGCTGGAGTTGCTGGGATTGCTGTAGTTGGGATTGTGCTTTTCTGAATTGAGGTATTCTGTGATAATACTAGTGCTCAATAAGACAATTTGTCGATAAAGCAGCCTTCAAAATAGTTCATAAAAACACAAAGAATACATTTTAACATACTTGATACATGTGGGCACCAGATAAGTATTTCAGAAACTGCTGATCTCCAAAGATAGATATGTCTCTAAACCTAGAGATTTTGAGCAGTAGTTCTGTGGGTGGAAATGCCATGTTGAGTAGAAAGATCAGAGAGTAAATGTTCAAACTGTTTTGAGCTGCCAGAAAGGACTTACTCATATATTTACTCTATACAACTCTGTTCAGCAGAAAAGCATCTCACCATGCACAAAACATTGAACCTTGAGCTGGAGTTACAACAACAGAAGACCACATATGGTTCACCTCCTGTCAGTCAAGAACAGGAGTCTAGCATGGGCACAGCATGGGCACAGGCTAACCTAAACAGGACAGCTGAAAACTGAAAATAGACCAATTTATTTGTTTTCTAATCATCATTTGGAAGTTCATCAGTCCAGGTTGAAAAAACATGAACATTAACTGATGCTCTTGACCTGCTTTTGCATAACTGTATACATTGTGCTGCAGCCACATGACTGGCTGATTAGATGACTGCAGAAATAAGAAGTTCCTATTATAGTGGATGATGATGTATATTTAAACACAGAAAGCACAGACATGTGGCTGTCACTCCTATATCTGGCCAAAAAAAATATTAATTTTTTTTTAAAAATTATATATATATATTAAAAAAAACCTGACTGGATTTCCTAACTTAATCAAGCATTTTTTGCAGAAAGAGGAACCAAAATTTTGCAGAGTAGGAGATTAAAAAAAACAAACTACACACACACACACACAAAAAATCATAATTACAAGTAAATGTGAAACTCTATGTAATCCTTCTGTGACTTTTTATGTCTAATAAGCATTGAATTTTGGCATTACTGCTCTAATTCAAGTGGTGGAGCCAGTTTCTGGTCTGGGAACATTTTTAGGCACCAAATTCAAGTAAGAACAGGTTGAAGAAATCTAAACAGTACCTTAAGTGCCAGAATCATCTTAAATATGGAGATTTCAAATACATTATACAAGAATACATTGTTAAATATTCAGCATAAAGAACAAGCAGGAAGGACAAACTTTGTGTGCATGGCTTACTCTGAGAGATACTGAACATGCCTCGGGTTACAATTAGATCAATTATACTAAAGAGTCTGTGGGTCTCTATGAAGGATCATTGTTTCATTGTGTAATATTTATCATGCAGGTTTTCACACAAAGACATGATTAAAAGGTATAACCTTTCAGTTTCGCACTGATAAATACGATGTGATGTCAATTTTCCATTCATGCCCCCCATTATGACGTTATACCTCAACCAATATACAAAGAACACACAACAATAACACATTTCATATCTAACAGCTCGTCTTTCTGAACAAATACCAAAAGAAAATCGTGTATTCAGATGAAAATATGATTACTACTAAAACAGATTTTTGTACATTATAATCAAATCAGATTTTATAATAAGTAAATCTGGCAATAATATTATACCCAGTGTTGGCTTTGTGCTGATTTAAAAAAAAAAAAAAAAAAAAAAATATTGGTGTCTTGTGGAAAACTTGGATCTGGTTATAAATAGCAAAGACTGGAAATGGATTTGGAAAAGAAATGTAGACTTTTGTTAGGAGTGATTTTATTATATTAAACAAGTGGTTTTTGTATGTAAATGTGTAACTGCAAAATTTACTTAAAGCTTAGTAGTTCAAAAATAAAGACCTTATATGAGTACAACGGGTCTCAGTATCTGTGTATCGGAAATGAAATGACTTCTCTAATTTTTGATCATAAGACCACTTAAATCACTATTATGTTACATTACTACAATACACTGTATTCAGACTATTTGTATCCAGGTTTATTAATAGTAATTTATGCCTTTTGGGGTTTGTGTGTTCAGTATTGTATTTCTTTGCCATGTCACACTCCACAGTGGGGGTACACTTAATAAATGAAAAGTATTTCTGTAAAATATTCATAGAAATGTTTCTACCTTCAAAGTAAATGTTGCCGTCAAACCAATTTCTTCTCTCTGAGATGCCCCAAGTGCTTGTTCATAAGAATCCAAAATTTGAACTGGTTATCTTCAACCAGTTAAATTTTGTGTAAGGTTTCCCCAACAGAGGAAAACACGTCCCACTGAAATCATTTTATATCAGACTTGTGATCAAAGCAGTGATCAAATAATTGTTTATACTGAATGAGAATGTCTGATAAGTCGAATTCCATTCCACCAGGAGAACTGAAAGCCGGTGTATTGGTTTGAAAGCGGTTTCTAAAGTGTACTTCGTTATGATAGATACGCATACACAAGCAATCACAGGCGAATGATACGGCTACTCGAGAGAGTCTCGAAGCCTTGAGATATTCCACCTTAGGAAGCGGAATTAGGAAACAGGAAGGGATGAGTGTAACAAAAAGGAAGTGAGAGACAGCAAGTGAGTGAAAGCAAAAAAAAAAAACATGTGAGTTTATTGTAAGTCATTTCCAGGATTGATTTAGTACTGAACAAGACTGTTCTCACACTGCCCTGTGTAACTGGCAATGACATATTTTACTGTACATCATCCAAATTCACACAAGAGTAGCATGTAAACTACACACAAGTTATGACCTGTCAAGGTAAGGGCTGTTCACACACCCTATCTTCTCTCACAGCAAGAGCCACTTGTCATATGTCAGATCCATGACTGAGGTATTTTCCAGTAAACTGGTATGTGAAGGACAGTGACTTTACAGTTCAGTATATACTAGGAGGACCAATAAAACGGTGAGGGATGAAAAGGTACATGAAGTGAACTCGTGCCTCTGAGGAAGGCTTCAGTTACAGTGGTGCTGTCTGTATACCTGTGTGCCGAGATGCTCTGTAAAGACAATCGTCTCCGTATCTGCAGTCTGAATAATAGGAGAAAAGTACTGCATGATAACCAATAGCCCAGTTTATAGTTTAGCGCAACTCAGTGAAGTGTGAAAAGCATAAAACACATTTATACCACAGCACTCAGCATACAGTTGTTGTTATTTCTGTAGCAACAATTAACAAAATAAAAGAAACGTACAGCTACTGAACAAATAAAGATTTAACAGTTGATAGTGTAAAGTTTTTATTATTAGAAAATGATCGCTTGGCATTTAAACACCCTGCTCCTGTTAAAAAAGCCACTCGGCCAGCTGCTGTTTGCTCCGTCATCACTCCCACTGTGTTCAAACACCACCTGTGCCACCGAACACAGGGAATCAAAAGACAAACTGGTGACAGAACAACTGTTTAGAGCTGTCAAAATCTAAGTGGTAATGGGAAACAACTAATCATTTCTACTATTATTAGTTTCAATGGAACTATTAGAGAACAGTATGGTGGCACACACAATCTGTAACCAAATGACAAATGGCGTGATCGAAGATAATGATGAAGATCTTAGAATAAATAATAATAAATGTCATTAATTCCTTAAATATATACATGACAAAAAAATGACCTATAATAATTTTATTGTTGTACAATATGGAATATATAGAGTTTTTCAACAAAAATCTAAAAGTTAGCACTGAATAAAAATTTCCTACCATATGAATAGAGTTTGGTTCAAAAGCTTTGTCATACAGACACAGCTATGAACTCTCTGTATAGCCAGAAACGTATATTATCGCAACCAGGTCAAATATAGCTGAAGTCATGGTTAATTCAAGCTTGACGTATAGCCAATGAATACTATAAATGAGCTCATTTTCCATTCCCAGCTGGCACAGCTCTGAAGTGCTGGATAACAAACACATTGTGTAGGGCTAAGACTCAAAAAAGTGAGACCCCATCTCAATGTGGAAGTGCAGGGACAATTGTTTATTTCAAATAGACAAAAAAATGAAACCTGGCTGCAAACTATGAACATGAATAAAACTGTCCTGGACATGTTTTAGTGTTGATATGAAATAGATGTATAATTGCTGCTTTACTGTGTTCCTTGTTCAAGCTTGAACTTGTGCATGTCTGCATGGGTTTCCTCTGGGTTTTCTGGTTTCCTTCTATTAGAAACATGCAAATAAACTGTTCCAGTTAGTGAATATGTGTGTGTGAGTGTGTAGTGCGCTGAAGTCGACTTGTGTCCTATTCCTGCTGCATGTCCAGAGAGACATGTGATAGACTCCGCCCACTGCAACCCTTGTATCAGCCTCAGATGCCACATGCACAAACCATTGGTTGAAGGTCTGATGCACCCTGCTCACAAAATTGAAAACACTTCAGGATTTTCAAAGTCGTCCTGTGGTTGGATTTTACAGGATGTCTGGAGATGTGAGTTTTGCTAAATGCTGCATTTTTGAAATTATGTGAAGCTGCTTTGAAGTCCAGACATTCTGTCATCAGTCTGAAGGTCTGTAGACGCAAGACTATTGCAACCCTGACCAGGATGTCATGCACCACTCCATGGATCATAGTGTGAGGATTTCCACCTGGACTATTAAAGATAATAATGCTGTGGACTGTCTTAATGGTTACCTGTGCTATTGTAATTAATTGCTCTAACTATTAATGACATATTATTTATTTTATACACAATACCAAATTAATGATTGCTCTTGTTTTACAAATCAATCTGACTGTACACAGCGTAAACAAGTGTGTTAATTACACCAGTAAAACTCAACATTATCAGTAAAAATGACTATTTTTCTGCTCATGCTTTGCTAATGACAGTATAACAAGACAAGAATAAAGCACATGCTTAAACTTGACTTGAAAATGGTTTTGTCCTACCAGAGGTCAGACATGTAAACAGTGTGCAGACACTAAACAATGAATCAGTTTGTCAAGAAAAGGATACCTGATTATTGCTGATTATCGAGATTATCAAGTTCCCTATCCAAAACTTTTTTACGGCTGAATGTGACGTCATGTGTTATTTCCTCTAGCTCTCATTTTTAGATCTATCTAAGCACTTTCAAAGGTTCAGTTCCTCAAACTGACTTTTCACCAGCTGTGTAATAGGAGACTTTTCCTATACAATTAGCATTAAGACTCGTAGCTGCATCTCTGTGAGATGAGTTGAAGAAGTGATAGATTTGTTCGCTCCAGCTGTGGCGCACGTGTGATCCTCTGGGCTTAGTTAGACTAGTTCGACATTCAAAAAGTCAATATAAACAGGGCCAAGTGCATTATTGGACATCTCTTCTATGCTAATACAAATGTGGGATATAGGATGGGAAACAGAGACAGCTGCACAGAACTAGCATCACAAAGAAATAGCTTCACTTCTTCTTACAACTTCTTACTACTTCTCACAGGCTTAAAATAAACCCCCTGAGGGAAGTGAGGATGATGGTGGAGGTTGTTAAAAAGGTTAAAATTCACCAAATTCTGATGAAGCTAGTGGCTTCACATTACTCGCATTTGACGTCTGCCATCTACTTGGAAAATAAATAAATAAATAAATAAATAATGTTTAAAAAAAAAAAAATATGTTGTGTTCCACTTGATACTACCCCTTTAATACTATTCATTTAATCCACTACTACCATAGATTTGAAGACACAATCAGTGACATAAGAAAGCAGAGATGACTATGATGTATAACACTCTAAAAAAATTAATACATTATTATCAGTTATTATAAATGATAATAACAGTGACATTATTATTATTATTATTATTATTATTATTATTATTATTATTATTATTAAACAGACGAATCCATGAAATACATGAGAAATACGTGAGCCATCGTGCTTAAAACCATGCTATGGTGTAAAGACGTCCTGCTAATCCACATGTCCTGGTACGTGGGGACATGGCCCACTGACTGCTCGTGTTTATGATGACTTACACATGTGTGTGGTTTTCTATTTGACCAGTGTACCAAGTGTAACACAAGAATAGGCATGCCCCATCGTTCAATATAATAAATGTGATTTATAAAAAAATTAATCTGACCAATCTATTCTGTGCTGCACAGAGGGGGTATGAGGTCTGGACAGAAGTGAATCACTGCCATTGATTTATATTTTTAATCCTAAAAGTACACAGTCTTTAAGTTTACAGCCAAGCACTCAGGTAGTAATCGACTAAACTTGATCCAAATAACATTACAGTCGGATCGAAAGGGGTGGTGTAGATCTGAAATGATCATGTAAATAGGAAAAAAAGCTGTGTAAACAGTTCAATCCAATTATTTTCTCAGTCTGAGCAATATATATATATATATATATATATATATATATATATATATATATATATATATATATATATATATGTATAAATATATATATATAAATCCCAAACGTGCAGTGCCGTGATGTAAACAAACACACTAAGCTTGGACATGTATATGAATCTGTCACTCAGATGCCAATACAAATAAACAGTCATTTCAAAGTCTGCTGAATTCATTCGTATTGAGAAAACACAGACAGGAAGAAAAACACCCCTAATAAAAGCTATCATACAGCTGCCAGGACTAGGATGGAAACGAATGAGTATTTGTTAGAAAATACTCATTCACAAGGAACTCAAGTGTATTTCCGGTCTGAAATTCACATTAAACTTTAAACCTTGTATTTATTACATTTAATTGCATTTAATGTTTTAATTCCCTTATACAGGAGCCGGGTGTTGTGAACACGACGTTGTTTGACGTTAGCTGGTGAAAGCACGGACTTCCCCTCACACTCCACTGCTTTAACGCTAGCTAACGGAAATGATAGCAAACACTGGGGAGACCGTTAAACTGTCACTCTGCAGCACCCAGAGAATTAACGTCCAGTCTTAACGTTTAAAACCAGCTTCGTGTCTATTTCAAAATAAACGAACACACACACACACACACACACACACACACACACACACACATTATATATATATATGCACACAGGTTATATATATCATTCTGAACCAGCACTGCTACATCTCACAAGCTGTCTGTCTCTGTGTCGCTCTCTCTCTGTGTGTGTATGTCTTTCTATCTTTCTCTGTGTATCTCTCTTTCTGTCTCTGTATATCTCTCTCTCTATCCTTCACACACAAAACACTTCATTTTAATCATCTCTTCACTTACCACTTGACCTGTGCTGGGACTGGACACTGCTCGGTGTTAAGTGACATCTCCGGGGATGTTTAGGTCATGTTGAAGCCCGTCTCGTCCATTCGGCCGCTCCTGAGACACCAAGCAACACCACGAGCTGAAATCCGCTGTGTAAGGAGGACAAAACGCACAGCGACACTTTCACTTAATTTCCGCGGAGGTTTAAGCACAGCTATAAATACAGCGAGGGTTTTCCGTGATGACACTAAGCTGTAGCACAATCCCTACGGTGTCCAGCCATCACGAAGTTTAAAAGCAATACATCTATTAAAAGGCAAAATACGACAGAGCGCTGTTGGTTTCTAGACGTATGAGGCGCAGCTGAAACGCCACAGCGACACCTGCAGGCCAGGAGGTGAAGGGGCTTTACTATATACTGCATAAGGTCAGGGTTCGGGTTGGCATGCAGAGTAAAGAGAAACATATTTCTATTACTTTTTCAGATGACATATCATTTGCAAAAAGCCTAGGGAGGTGGACTTATCCCAAAGGTAAGAAAAGGTATCCATAATCTCCTAAACCACATTGGGGTAAAATGAATATTGAAACCTTTTAAATTGTAAAAGACACATGTTACATTGTCCTTTATACCACAAAGAAACAGCTCCTCCCTCAGACCAATTACCCCACTTGTCCTACCTCCACCATGATGGAACTCATATCTGGGGGAAAAATATTTCATTTTGACATAAATGACAGAATATAGTAACAATGCTCGTGTTTATGAATATTTACTGTTTTTGTTTACTAGTGAGGTAAAGCTGAGGAACAGTGAGGTAAAGCTGGGGTACAGTGAAGTAAAGCTGAGGTACAGTGAGGTAAAGCTGAGGAACAGTGAGGTAAAGCTGAGGAACAGTGGGGTAAAGCTGAGGTACAGTAAGGTAAAGCTGAGGAACAGTGGGGTAAAGCTGAGGTACAGTGAGGTGAAGCTGAGGTACAGTGAGGTAAAGCTGAGGAACAGTGAGGTAAAGCTGAGGAACAGTGGGGTAAAGCTGAGGAACATTGAGGTAAAGCTGAGGTACAGTGGGGTAAAGTAAAAAAGTGGGGCAATTTGTGCATAAAATAAAGACACTAGTCCAAGTGAAAGATTTGAGAAGACCTTCTTACACATTCAATTAAATTCTTTATTTTTTTGTAAAATATTATGAGGATACAGTCTTAAAAATATTCCGTTAAAGCACCTATATCTTATATTATTTACAACAAATGTGGATTCCCTGGTTATCAAAATAATGTAAAGCAAGGGCATTGTTTGCAAAGGCATGACGTATAAAGCATATATATATATATATATATATATATATATATATATATATATATATATATATATATATATATATATATAATTATAATTTATATTCCACTTAGATATAAACAGAGACTGGAAACGACCACTCAACTCAAGCACAACGACACAGAAAACGGAACAGAGAACATTGTTTTAATTATTTCATTAAACACACGACAAGCACTGAGCCGCTGTGCAACAGCTCCCCCTGCTGGCGAGAAACAACACTGCGCCTTACTCAACCGAGCAGTGTCTTTTAGTACTCCGAGGACAACACGTCCAATGCGCATTTCTACAGTGCACTTCAAGTCAAAAGCGTGCATAACCACCTGGCATGCAGTTGTAACATACGAAAATAGGTTTTTACAAAAGTTTTTTTTTGCACACATCGCATTAAAATAACGTCCACAGTCGATTGAAAATCTTTCCAAACATTGTGTAGAAATGGTGAAAATACTCTGTTTGGATTCTAAATGTTTGTTATATATTTTTAATCACAGTCTTCTTGTCTCTTAAATCAGTTCTTTTAATTAAAACCAGCCATCTACTGCATTAATCCTACAGCTCCAGGAAAAAGCTGCAAAAACACAAGATAAAACTGCTGGGCGTCACAGCTGAGGATGATCAGGAACGGCTCTACTGGTCTGAACATACTTCATAAAACCTTCTCATTTCCCTGTCTTGTGATAAACCAGAAAATCTCATGCACACGGGCAGATAGAGACGGTCTAATCTTCGATCCTGGACGATGATGATGAGGTGGAACAGGAGGAAGCTGAACTAATGATCAAAAGGGTACAGGCAAGAAACGTCAGGTAGGACTTGCAGTTTTCTCTCATCACCTCCACAAACAGCCACAATACATCTTTCAGCTCCCTTCTGCAGACACCATGACATTCACACGGCAGCAGACTTTTAAGAGTGCATTCTATGGTTACCTGAATTTTATCACGCAAATGGCCAAAGGTTTGCGATTATGGCAGCTCCACAGGAATGGCTTGAAAACCTTCACTTTGTTTTCAAGTGCAGTCTTTGTATACACTCAAATTAGTGCAGGAATAAGGCTACTTTACAGAAAGACACTGTGTATATAAGACAGCAGATGAGTGTTACAGGATCTTTACTGTACACCTCAGCAACTAGAGGTGGTGGTGATGGTCTAAAATATAAAGGTATGAATATATATTTTTTGTAACTTTTTATACAAAACTAAACGGTGATGTGCTTAAGTTTGTTCTGACAAATGTGTTATTAAGTACGCTTTCTTTAATCGCAGGAACACTGCACATGTTAGAGCTCAGTTCATTACAATCAACTAGAATGTCACCAATACAAACTGCAGTTTCTAGCATATCAACGATCAAAACACACACAGTCCCTTCGTTTCACAGTGCTTCTAAACGATTGTGTATATCCTTTCTGAGAATCCCATTCTACAAAAGCCCTGTACAAAGTGATGTGCACTTGACATCCATGAAATCGACAATAATCTGGTAACTCAGCAAATCATCTGAAAGTCAGATACCAGAGAGTATGGCTTGAAAGCTCTGCAATCTCGCACCTTTATTCATTTCTGAATGCACCTGATAGAATACATGCTCCAGGCATGAGGATATGGTTTTAATAGGTCTTTATGAAACGCAAACAAAAGATGAGTGTGAAAGCAGCCTTTTACCTTGGCACACTTTCAATGTTTCTTTTGGATACGTCAGGTTTCTTTCAATTTACAGATACTTTTCTTTTCTGCATTTTTTTATTCATTGTATTTAATAAGCTATTTTCCTTTTAAAAGAAATACATCTTTCACTATTTTAAGTAGTGCACACATTCAAAAATGTTATCAGTACTGATGCACACTTTAAGATGAATTCAAAATGCATGAAGAGTGCTAGATACAGAGTTTATATAATACACACACTGGAGATCAAGATTAGAGAACAATTTACAAACAATTGAACAATTCTGAAATAATGTCATCTTCACTGTTCAACAGTTGAAGGAGTTTTTGTCCTGTCTATACCATGCTACCAGAACACCTTTTCCACAAAATATCTAAGGCATGTCAACAAGAACCATTATTTTGCAGTAATGAGGATAACATTATTTCAGAATTGTTCAATTGTTTATAAATTGTTCTCTAATTTTGATCTCCAGTGTGTGTGTATGTGTGTGTGTGTGTATATATGTATACACACACACACACACACACAATATATATGTATATATAGTTATGAGGAGGGTGCAGCAAATCAACAGAGTATTCAGCCTAGATAGCAGACTGACCATGAAGGTACCAAGCCACAGTAGAGCAGGTATATAAAAAGAGAAACTTTAGACTTATACGTACACTTAAACAAGTTTTGTGAATGATCATTACAGTAGAACTGAAGGCTTTTCTGCTCTGGACATGCCTATGCTTTGATTTCTCATGGCGCATACATCACTTACATAACTCGAGTGCTGTTTATAGCATGCACTTGGCAGTGAGGGGACAGTAAACACTGCAACTGTACAACTTTTCAAAAATAATAAAGATGTGTTAAAAAATAATAATTATAAAAAAAATAGTTTAAAAAAAAAGACATCAAAGGTCAACACTGACAGAGGATGGAAAAAAAAAAGACATAATAACCTGTGGCTTAAACAATAAAACTCAATCTGCTGAATGACGACGCTTTGGTACATTCTATTCAGAAATAGGCTTCTCTTCCTTAATTTAGACATTTATATTATTATAGGAATACATTTATATACACACTTATATCTAGACTTGCTCTGTTAAAAAATAAAAATCATAGTACATAATATTTGTTACATAAAATATTTAGTCCTTTGAATATGGCCTTGTTCAGGAGTGGGGATGTGCAAAGGCAAGTAGAGGGAGCAGTAATAGGATCACAGTGACAGAAGATTGGACTGCATTTGTGAGCTCCAAACACACTCGGTCACTTGCGCAGACACTCACTCACTCTCACACATTCACACACTCACTCACTTGCACAGACACTCACTCACTCTCACACATTCACACAGACACTCACTCACTCTCACACATTCACACACTCACTCACTTGCACAGACACACACTCACTCTCACACATTCACACACTCACTCACACCCACACAGACATTCACTCACTCACTTGCACTCACATAGACACTCACTCACTCACGCAGACACTCACCCAGTCTCGCACAGACACTCACCCAGTCTCGCACAGACACTCACCCAGTCTCGCACAGACACTCACCCAGTCTCGCACAGACACTCACCCAGTCTCGCACAGACACTCACCCAGTCTCGCACAGACACTCACCCAGTCTCGCAGACACTCACCCAGTCTCGCACAGACACTCACCCAGTCTCGCAGACACTCACCCAGTCTCGCACAGACACTCACCCAGTCTCGCACAGACACTCACCCAGTCTCGCACAGACACTCACCCAGTCTCGCACAGACACTCACTCACTCACACTCACACAGACACTCACTCACTCACACTCACGCAGACACTCACTCACTCACACTCACACAGACACTCACTCATACTCGCACAGACACTCACTCGCACACTCAGACACTCACTCGCACACTCACAGACACTCACTCGCACACTCACAGACACTCACTCGCACACTCACAGACACTCACTCGCACACTCAGACACTCACTCGCACACTCACAGACACGCACTCGCACACTCACAGACACTCACTCGCACACTCACAGACACTCACATGCAGACACTCACTCACACTCCTTCACTTGCACACTCATGCAGACACTTGCTCGCTTGCACTCGCACACTCACACGTGCAGACACCAATCCGCTCACAATCGCGCAGACGCTCACTCCAAATCTTGTGCAATCACTCATTCGCATTTGCGCAGAAACACACACACAATCTCTCATTCATTCCACCAGGGACAAGCAAAACACACAAGGAACAGCCATTAGAACACAAATGCATCAGTGAGTACAGTATGTGTACGCAAAAAACACCATTTCATGCATCTGCAATGCAATAGCGCAGGCTACGTGACATTAGCAGGGCTGCAGCTTTCAGCTCACGTGTGTACCAGTGTACCAGTTCAGCCTGACACAGAAGACTTCAGAATACACGGCCACTATCACATCACAGCACGTCACATCCGCAAGACACAGGCTTCCTTTAGCTGAAGCATGTAAGAAAAGCTCTATCTGGAGGCATTTTGGTCGGCATCCTCAAGAAGATATCATTTTAAAGAGATTGATCTTTTTCCCCCTGACGCTTTGGTGGAAAGAGAGGCTGCTGATAAATTAAAGCCACTTTACAGCAGACTATAAAGTCTAAAAAAAATTAAGCTTCAATGGCATGAAAACTAAGCATCACTGTCACTGGTAACCAGTGTGGAATTAATACATACTCATTTACTTGACGAGTGAAGTTGGTCTGGTTTTGGCAGATCTTCTTTGAGATCAACACTTGTTTTTGCGAGACAATACTCAGGGGATGAAAAAAGAAAAAAGCATTTCAACGATTTAAACCTTTTCTGCCAGTTGGCATCACATGCTTGACTCCTGTTGTGAGAGTGAAATAATCTGAAGTGCATACGTCAACATGCAGTTAGGACTTAGACAAGCTAATGCCTATATTTATGAACTCTCAGCAAGTGCATGGGGCTTAGAGCAAAACAAAAACAAAAACAAACAACAGCTAAAACAACAAACAAACAAAACAAAACAAAAAAAACATAGTTGGTCCCTTTTAGGAATCTCTGAAGCAGGTTTCAACCCTAAGTAGAGAGTGAGGGGAAACCCCTCTGGAATGCCTTAAAGACTTCACTTCTTCTTACTCGCAGGTTGTATGGATGTCTTCTGACTCCTAATCGTTCCAATCAACCCTTCTCTTGTTCATTTGAGTCGGTCAGAGCGAAACGAGTCCTCGACGGCAGGGTCAGCCAGCATCAAGTCTCCGTCGGCGAGCATGCTGAGGCCGTCCAAAGCCAGAGGCTCCATCCTGAGCGTGTCGTCTGAAGCGAAGGTGTCCACCTCGAAGCCTGGCACTCCAGACAAAGCACTAGTGATCTCTTTAGACAAACCAGGAGGAGAGTCTCCTGCACAACACAAAGAAATGAAGCAGTGCATTACACCAAAACATTTCTAGTCATTACTAGTGACTTCATTTTGCGCATGCATAAATGCAGAATAAACACATACAGCATTTCCACAAATCCACACATGCTAAGTCAACATGTGAAACCCAGAAAATGCCAGATCTAATTTAGACCTGTCACAAAAGTGAGTGCACCCCTCATATTTCAGCAACCATTTTATTATGTACTCAAGGGACAAAACTACAGAAATAAAAATTGGATATACTTTAGACAGTATAGATTTACTGTCCTCTAAAAATAACTCAACATACAGCCATTAAAATGATTGTCTAAATAACTGGCAACAAAAGTGAGTACATCCTAAGTGAACCTGTCAAAACTGTGTCCAAAGTGTCAGTATTTTGTGTGAGCAGCATTGTTGTTAACCACTGCCTTAATCCTCCTGGGCATGGAGTTCAGGTGTATAGGATGTTGCTGGGATCCTCTTTCACTCCTCCATAATGACATCACAGAGCTGCTAGATGTTAGACTTGTCGCGCTTCTCCACCTTCCGTATGAGCATGCTTCACAGGTTGACCAATAGGGTTCAGGTCCACACAAACGTTCGTTTCAGAGCGCGGCGTATGGTCTGACGCTGACAAGCTGACCTTCCGTTACTGCAACCTCTAAAGCAATGCTGGAAACACTCATCTGTTTTTTGAAGCCAACTTCTGCACCTGACGCACAATACGAAGACAACTTCTTCAGGCCTATGACCCTGACCACTGTACTGTAACTCAGTTTCCGGTTGTTACCGAACTTCTTATAGCCTAGGTATATCTTTGTGGAGAGCAACAATTCTAATTCTTTGCCATGAGGTGCCATGTTCAACATGCAGTGTTGACATTATGAGAGAATCGTTCTCATAGCACCACAATTTAACTGATACACAAATTTGTATGGTCCTGTTAGATAGACAAAGACATGAACATGACGAACAGGACATGTGGCTTTGCATGGTTAAACAACGTACAGCTGTTATCACTTAGGGTGTACTCACTTTTGTTGCCAGCTATTTTAACAATAATGATTGTATGTTAAGTAATTAACTCACTCTCACTCGCTCACACGCTCATACTCACTCACTCACACGCTCATGCTCATACTGACTCACACGCTCATGCTCATACTGACTCACACGCTCATGCTCATACTGACTCACACGCTCATGCTCATACTGACTCACACGCTCATGCTCATACTGACTCACACGCTCATGCTCACTCACTCACACGCTCATACTGACTCACACGCTCATACTGACTCACACGCTCATGCTCACTCACTCACACGCTCATACTCACTCACTCACACGCTCATGCTCATACTGACTCACACGCTCATGCTCACTCACTCACACGCTCATACTGACTCACACGCTCATACTGACTCACACGCTCATGCTCACTCACTCACACGCTCATACTCACTCACTCACACGCTCATACTCACTCACTCACACGCTCATACTCACTCACTCACACGCTCATACTCACTCACTCACACGCTCGTACTCACTCACTCACACGCTCGTACTCACTCACACGCTCGTACTCACTCACTCACACGCTCGTACTCACTCACTCACACGCTCGTACTCACTCACTCACACGCTCGTACTCACTCACTCACACGCTCGTACTCACTCACTCACACGCTCGTACTCATTCACTCACACGCTCGTACTCACTCACTCACACGCTCATACTCACTCACTCACACGCTCATACTCACTCACTCACACGCTCATACTCACTCACTCACACGCTCATACTCACTCACTCACACGCTCATACTCACTCACTCACACGCTCATACTCACTCACTCACACGCTCATACTCACTCTCACGCTCATGCTCATACTCACTCACTCACACGCTCATACTCACTCACTCACACGCTCATACTCACTCTCACGCTCATGCTCATACTCACTCACTCACACTCACTCACTCACACGCTCATGCTCATACTCACTCACTCACACGCTCTTACTCACTCACACGCTCATACTCACTCACACGCTCATACTCACTCACACGCTCATGCTCATACTCACTCACTCACACGCTCATACTCACTCACACGCTCATACTCACTCACTCACACGCTCATACTCACTCACTCACACGCTCATACTCACTCACTCACACGCTCATACTCACTCACACGCTCATACTCACTCACACGCTCATACTCACTCACTCACACGCTCATACTCACTCACTCACACGCTCATACTCACTCACTCACACGCTCATACTCACTCTCACGCTCATGCTCACTCACTCACACGCTCTTACTCACTCACACGCTCATGCTCATGCTCATACTCACTCACACGCTCTTACTCACTCACACGCTCATACTCACTCACACGCTCATACTCACTCACTCACTCACTCACACGCTCATACTCACTCACACGCTCATACTCACTCACTCACTCACTCACACGCTCTTACTCACTCACACGCTCATACTCACTCACACGCTCATACTCACTCACTCACTCACACGCTCATACTCACTCACACGCTCATACTCACTCACTCACTCACTCACACGCTCATACTCACTCACACGCTCATACTCACTCACACGCTCATACTCACTCACACGCTCATACTCACTCACACGCTCATACTCACTCACTCACTCACTCAACCTCATACCTCACACGCTCATACTCACTCAAGCTCACATCACTCACACGCTCTTACTCACTCACACGCTCATACTCACTCCACGCTCATACTCCTCACTCACTCACACGCTCATACTCACTCACACGCTCATACTCACTCACACGCTCATACTCACTCACAGGCTCATACTCACTCACACGCTCATTCACTCACTCACACGCTCATACTCACTCACTCACACGCTCATACTCACTCACTCACACGCTCATACTCACTCACTCACACGCTCATACTCACTCACTCACACGCTCATACTCACTCACACGCTCATACTCACTCACTCACTCACACGCTCATACTCACTCACTCACACGCTCATACTCACTCACTCACACGCTCATACTCACACGCTCATACTCACTCACTCACACGCTCATACTCACTCACTCACACGCTCATACTCACTCACTCACACGCTCATACTCACTCACTCACACGCTCATACTCACTCACTCACACGCTCATACTCACTCACTCACACGCTCATACTCACTCACTCACACGCTCATACTCACTCACTCACACGCTCATACTCACTCACTCACACGCTCATACTCACTCACTCACACGCTCATACTCACTCACTCACACGCTCATACTCACTCACTCACACGCTCGGACGCACTCACTCCACACGCTCATACTCACTCACTCACACGCTCATACTCACTCACTCACACGCTCATTCTCACTCACTCACACGCTCATGCTCATACTGGCTCATACTCACTCACACGCTCATCACTCACTCATCACACGTTCATCACTCACTCATCACACGTTCATCACTCACTCATCACACGTTCATCACTCACTCATCACACGTTCATCACTCACTCATCACACGTTCATCACTCACTCATCACACGTTCATCACTCACTCATCACACGCTCATCACTCACTCACTCACACGCTCATACTCACTCACTCACTCACTCACTCACACGCTCATACTCACTCACTCACACGCTCATACTCACTCACTCACACGCTCATACTCACTCACTCACACGCTCATACTCACTCACTCACACGCTCATACTCACTCACTCACACGCTCATACTCACTCACTCACACGCTCATACTCACTCACTCACACGCTCATACTCACTCACTCACACGCTCATACTCACTCACTCACACGCTCATACTCACTCACTCATACTCACTCACTCACACGCTCATACTCACTCACTCACACGCTCATACTCACTCACACGCTCATACTCACTCACACGCTCATACTCACTCACTCACACGCTCATGCTCACTCACACGCTCATGCTCATACTGACTCACACGCTCATACTCACTCACTCACACGCTCATACTCACTCACTCACACGCTCATACTCACTCACTCACACGCTCATACTCACTCACTCACACTCTCATACTCACTCACTCACACGCTCATACTCACTCACTCACACGCTCATACTCACTCACTCACACGCTCATACTCACTCACACGCTCATACTCACTCACTCACACGCTCGTACTCACTCACTCACACGCTCGTACTCACTCACTCACACGCTCATACTCACTCACTCACACTCACTCACTCACACGCTCGTACTCACTCACTCACACGCTCGTACTCACTCACTCACACGCTCGTACTCACTCACTCACACGCTCATACTCACTCACTCACACGCTCATACTCACTCACTCACACGCTCATACTCACTCACTCACACGCTCATACTCACTCACTCACACGCTCATACTCACTCACTCACACGCTCATACTCACTCACTCACACGCTCATACTCACACGCTCATACTCACACGCTCATACTCACACGCTCATACTCACACGCTCATACTCACACGCTCATACTCACACGCTCACGCTCACTCACACGCTCACTCACACGCTCACTCACACGCTCACTCACACGCTCACTCACACACTCACTCACTCACACACTCACCAGTCAGTATGATGTTAGGTACAGGGTGGCGCCCAGTGCCATAGTTCTGGTTCTGACTGGGGTTGAGGAACTGATGATCTGAGGAGTCCAGCAAATCTAGCACCTCTTGGTGGCTGGTGTAGGAACCATCCTGTCCTTTAATGGTGGAGTCCAGACTGTGGTTAAAGGACAAACCTTCCGTGTGAGCATCAGTGGCAAACTACAATACGAAAACATACACAAGTGAGAAGGATAAAAGACCCAGGTGGACGTTCACCAGTATCTTCCCACCTCCCAAAAACATCCATTATACAGAGACTGGCTATGCTAAATTATCCCTAGAGGTGAATATTGTCCACAAATGATAGACAGAATGAAGCAGTGTGTTCTTTTATTTGTTTAAGTAATGTAAGAATGTACTCTATATGGTCCCAAATTTAGAAAAGCAACAGAACAGAAATGAGAACAACTTCACTTGCTAAACATTTTATCAGGAAAATCTCTACACCTCTACATGCTCCTTCATGCAATTATCCAAATCAGCAAATCATGGCACAGCAATGAAATGTAGAACATGTTTAATGGCCTCAGACTTGCTGACTTTACTATCTGGATTTTTATACGCAACATTTTTAATTTACATTATGAGTTTACAAATAAATGTCCAGAATCTGTGGATACGGTGATCACAGGCTCATTTTCCTTATGCTTGGTGTAATCGTTAACTGAAGCTCTTGACCTGTATCTGCATGATTTCTAGGCACTGCATTGCTGCAACCTGATGCAGGTGTGAAGATGTTCCTCATAAATTGGATGGTGAATTTAATTCTAATTTACTACCAAGCAACTCACTGTACTTGTCAGTCGCCTAAATGTAGAAATCAAATGATAATGAAGCAGAACGTTTAAATTTCATAACTGTTTCCCGTACACTGAAAGTAAAACATGAAGTGGCAAAATATAAATCCAATATAACCGCTCATTCATGTAGTCAAAAAATTTTATTTCTCTTACCTGCTGAGAAAGGTTCTGGTTTTGCCTGCCAGTGAATTGTAGGCCCAGGTATGGATCATCCAGAAGGGAATTCAGTAATAAGGAATCCTACACCAGAAAAAAAAAAGAGAGGGATTTATGATTCAAAACAAATATGTCATGACAAATGGATGTTTCACACTGGGCTCAGCCATACACATTCTGCTTAAGAAACTGCATAGAAACCATCACAGTCATGAATAGAGAATGGATTAATGTCAACTGTTATCTTGATATCCGAGACCTTTAGAACAAAAGAGGTCAGGAAGTAGGGCCTAGGACAGAGCTATGAATAGATAAAGCTACAGAGTGCTCTTTGCAAATGTATAGGCTCATTCAAAAGACTGCGTTCAACAAAGGATGAAATCAATAACCTAGGTAGGTCTTGAGGTGATGAATGTATTGCATTCATCTTAGATCCTAACAGATTTATGTTAACTCAAATTAAGTTGAACTACATCCTAACTGCAGCACTATTAACACAAGACATCTTAAAGATGCAACCTTCCTTTAGGCCCCTCTGAATCTGACCACATCCTTTTTCTGAACTTGCGGGTGGAAAACTGTAAACACAACAGTCATCCCTCTCAGAGTAAACACAGCTAAGGCTTTGCCTGTTAGTGTAATATTTGAATCCCTGCACTGATTTGCAAGTCACAAGGACATGTAAAGTCCTAATCCGCTACGCCTGGATTAAGCGAAACAAAATCAATTAAATGCTGTCCTATAACTGATTATGTCCTGTTTACTATTAACACGGTCGGTTCAAATGAGTCACTTACTCCAAGTGTTGCAACGTGGCACTGTTACTGCATGAAGGACAGACCTATTGACTAACAGACTGCAACTTTTTCAATCATCGAGACTACGTACAAAGAAACTCCTGCAAAATAGCAAAACAGAATCTACACTGCAGAACAGATTTTCTCTTGAAAAGTACAAAGAAAGTAAGTAAGAAAAATATACGACACCACAAAACCCGAGAAGGGTGCAGAACCTTTTGGGTGTACCGTTATGTAATTCATAGCAGGATAAGTTACTTACATGGTATAGCCCAAGTTCAGTGGCTAGAGACTGGCTGATCTGCTGAAGCTGAGGAAAGTTCTGGTTCTGCTCTTGCTGTGTGTGTGTCTGCGTCTGTACATCAGGTCCCTGCGAGTTCTGGGAGTTCACTGGCCCTGGTGTGTCTGCTGTGCTGCTGCGGTTTTGGTTCGGCTGTGATTGGAGGTGGGAGCCCTGTTGTTGTTGTTGTTGTTGTTGCTGCTGCTGCTGCTGCTGCTGCTGTTGCTGCACATGCTCAAATGGAAAGTTCTGTGATTTATGCAGGTTGTGCATGTTCTGCATGTGCAGTTGCATGGCCTGTGGGTGTTGTGTATGTTGGTGGGGGTGACACTGGGAAGGCTGTGCTGTCTGCTGATGTTGCTGTACTTGTTGGTGCTGGACTGGTGGCTGGCTGGACTGTGGTGAGGAGCAGCATTTCTGTGCGTCACTGCTCGGGCCTTGCTGAGACTGACTAAAAGGGTATGGTGGTAATCTCTGGTCCATCAGAAGCTTACTGGTATCTAGTGGAACACCCTGGAAGAGCAGGAAGACATATTGATAATTCTATAGAAATGCCGGATTCAGTAACACAAGCAACTATATGAGCAGATCAACCACAATGGTGATGAACTCTTAAACATGATTTAAAACTTGTTTCAATAACCTGCTTATTCTAGCAACATTAAAATCATTTCCTTATCATTAGAAGTTCTATTGTGACCCTCATTCCCAAGAATTTGTATGATGGATTTTCCAGATAATCTGGGGCTAATAAAAAAATAGATGACGCTACATAAAGAAAAAAACTTACTTACATATTCCTGCTTTCTGTAACACTCAGGTTTCAGACCTTTGTAACTGTCTCGTGGTTGAGATAATCTTTATAGATCACCAACCACTTTATTCATCTGTTTTCCAAACTTAGTAACTAATCAGCATTTTTACTAGTCAAAACCACCAGCAGGAATTTAGCTGTATGCTCATGTGTAAAGAGAAATTCTACAAGCAGATGTTAGACTGTGGTTGACAGGCATCTCTGTAACTGTGGGGGTTGTTTACCTGTGTGATCGAAGAAAGTGTGGTCGAGACGGTGGGTGAGAACTGTTTGGGGTGGTGCCTGCGGGAATCCGGGCCCAGGGGCAGGTTCAGTGGTGACAGCTGACCACGCCTATGTGGGGAGGAGCTTAATTGTTGCTGCGCCTTCCCAGGTAACAGCGTAGGGTAGGAACTCAAACAGGGGCCAGACCCCCCTGCATTATTCACTGATGGGAGGGATTGACCGCTAAGAGAAGAATTACTGAGTGAGGAATGAAGGGATTGGTTGCTGAGGGATGAATGCAAAGAAGGGGAGGAGCTAAGAGAGGACTGCAGGGAAGGATTGCTAAGTGATGACTGCAGCGAGGCAGAGCTAAGGGAGTTGGGGAAAGAGTGGCTGCTTAAAGATGACTGGATGTTAGGATTGCTAAGGGAAGACTGGAGAGTAGGGTTACTAAGCGTGCCCTGCAGAGAGGCCAAGAGTCCTGCAAAAATCAAAGAGAGATACGTCAAAATAGGCGTAATGTGTTACGCCTAATGTGTTAATGTGCTTAAAAAAACTGCATTAAACCATTGCCACAATCTCTATGCAGTACTTTTTGAATTAAACCACCCATAAAATACTAGCAAGGGGAAAATAATAGTCTACTAAATGTTAAAGGGAATCTCCAGCATGAGTGTGCGCAAACCACAGCGAAGGACTGCAGCGAGGAGGCCGCATCCTGTGTGGTGATAAAAATCAGCCCAGCAGAGATAAAGTTAGCTTTTACTTCCGATTATATGTATACCTACTCCCTGCTTCTCTGTCAGATAAACCCAGCAGGGGTGCTTAAACTACTAAGCTGCCTTAAGTTTATGAAGCTAAACTTGAGCAATAGCATCATAACGATCAGTGCTGCCTTGACCCAATTAAATGTTTAGTAACTTTTGCTTGTCATGAGGATACACACCTGGAGAGTTGAAGGCATTTGTGGTATTGATGCCAAGCTGAGTGAGTGTGCAGGCTAGGTTGCCAGTGCTGTTACCCCCGCTGAGGGAGGGGTAGCCAGGCTCATCTGGGTCAAGTGGCATGGGCAGCGGTGAGGGGAAGTGCAGACTGGACAGGTCAGGCAGAGAACCTCCAGTATTCAAAGCAGATGGGACAAGAGGAGTATTGGCTTGTTGATCTGGTGAAGGGTATATACTGAGAGAGAGAGAGAGAGAGAGAGAGAGAGAGAGAGAGAGAGAGAGAGAGAGAGAGAGATTAAGATTCTGTGAGGAAGCTATGTGTATAAAAGATAAAGCACAGGATAAATTATGACACAGAAATTTGTATAACTCTTTTTCATAACAAACATTGAAAAAGGTCTTAGGACGTACTTGATTCCAGGAACTTCACAAGACTTTGGTCGTGAGGACAGCATATGTAACTGGAGCACAGAAAGTCAAAAAATCAACTATGTGTAATGATCACAGTTATTTAAACAAGATAATAGCCGGGAATACCTTCTTTGTGTCCCATGGTTTTAGAAGCTTGCCTTCATTTAATACATTCTCCTCGATGGGAGGGACAGGGTATGGAAACACTGCAGAAACAAAGATGGTAATCAGAAGCTCAGTAACCATTTTGTTCTGAAGCTAACAGCTTGTTCTATTGGTATTATAAATTGATGAAATGTTTTATGGCCACTGGGGTGAAAGCTGATAACTGACTTACTCCTCCGCCCTTTTTCACCCTCGGTCAAACCTGTAACAGGAGAAAACAGACAGGAGAAAAAATAGAAAAGAGAAAAAGGGCAGAAGAATGAGATGAAAAAATAAAAATCCACCATATTGAAGGGGACCAGCTACATGAATAAGCCCTCAGTACCTACCGCTGCGTCTCCCGTGTGGGTTTAGGGCATGTCCCGCACTGAACGGATCTCCTGTGGGAGGGTTCATCACGCTGGTGTGCAGAGCAGAGTCTGAGTTCGTTCTAGACAGAACAAGGAAGCAGAAGAGAACAAGGTAAAAATGAAGTGAAGACGGCTAAATATCTGTTGAGAAGCTAGCAGTCTCAGAAGATGGGGACTGAAAAGACAAAACCATTTCTCTTAGTGCTCCTTCCTGCAAGTGGGAAAATCAGATTCAATGAAGTTGTCAGTGCAGAAGTAATAAAATACCTTCAAAGTCACAATGACACACCAAATAAAACTAGGAGAAATTCTCCTCTAACATGGCATGCAGAACTGTCTAAAATAGAATAAGCCCAGAATGTTTCCTTGGGTCAAACAGAGCATGCATAAAAGTATAAATAGCTCACACCTTCTCTCCAACACAACCCCACACTTACCGCCCTAATCCTAGTGCCGTCACAGCACCTCATCGTACGAAGTCAGAAAAACGTCCAGAGCGGAAAAAACGGGAGAGTGGAAAAGACAGCCGGACACGAGGTCAAAGAAAAATGGAAAGGGATGAAAAGCAAACGAGATATAGATAGACTGAGACACAGACAGAGAGATAAACAAAGAGAGGAGGAGCATGAGAGAGAGAGAGAGAGAGAGAGAGAGAGAGAGAGAGAGAGAGAGAGAGAGAGAGAGAGAGAGAGGCGAATTCACCTGTTGAGTGCTGTGGTGGGAAGACGGAACAATGGGTTCTTGTCCGTGGAGAAATTACTGGACCAGTTCCTTTGTGATTGACAGAAAAATTCCCATTATTTCCAGCACCAAAGGGAAAAAAAATGGAGCAGCCTTATGAAAGTACCGAAAGCAACCAAAAGAGAAGCTCAGAAAGAGGGACACTGACAGTATATACAGCGCATAGAGCCTTTTCCTTCGCTTATGACCCAAGCCAGTATCGACCAAGACATTCAACAGAATTTACCGCAGGACCTTCATCAGCTAACAAAGAGCCAATTCAGTTTAGTTATCTTTTACATGCAAGCCAGCACGTATCTCTATACTTACTTCACAGGTTTCCACTGTGGGTGTGTGGGGGATTTATATATCTGTTAATCAAAGTGTGAAGACTTCACAGACACAATGGAACATGTCTACACGTTCACTGATTCCTCCAGTTGAACCTATTTAGTACCTCCTAGTTTAATCAATTCATGAGTTTAGTTTAAAAAAAAAGTCAGTATCCCGCTCACTGAGACTGATTCTGTTCAGTGAAGCCAGAAATGCAAAGAGATGGAAAGTAGAAATGAAGAAGACATCCCAGGTGAGACAAATATTACAAAGCTCAGAAAAGTCAAACAAAAGATGAAAGAAGACGGACTTTCTGTCCAAACTGCCTGAAAAGCGACTGAAGACAAAGCTGTGGAAAAGTGGTGACTAAAGCAGCACTTTCAGGGGTTAGTTCTGTCCGTGCTAGTGTTAGTGCATCAGAAGCTGCACACGCAGACCAGCGTTTAACCGTCAACTAGAACGCAAAATGCACGGTAGAGTTAATACATACACTACAGAGAGGTCTGGACTGAGATCATGGTTAGATCTCATTAGTAAGTGTTACCTTCTCCAGCTTGGGTCAGGGGGTGGAGACAGGTATGCAGAGCTGCAATGAGAGCTGTCCATCTGAGGTCAAAGGTCAAGGCCTGCAAACTGCAAACATAAATCCCTTTCCGAAAAGTAATGTTAATGCCTTTATTTAAAGGTGGGGTCTCCGTTGTTTAAGAAATGCTTCAGAAAACTGTGTTGGGCCGCCATACAAAACAAAAACAAAACTAACGTGTAGCCAATGAGCAGAGTGTTCAGTGCACATGTGTGACATTAGCAGAAAGCGGTTTTAGCATTGACATGGAGGTTAAAAACAAAAAGAAAGCGAAGAAAGGCTTACGATAAGGCAAGAAGTAGGACCCATGTTAATATAGGATCGGCTTTCCAGCGCTGGAGAGAACTGAAGGTCTTCCACATGAAACTGAGTTAAACCTTTCACGGTACAACACATAGTACTACAAAAACACATTTGTATTACCATAGTATTACTGATCGAGTTCATTTATTGATAAAAATATACCCTCGGCCAGCTGCCCCAACAGGTTCCGCCATAATACTTGTCTGGTGTATGTGTGGGCGGAGCTATCAAAACAGGGGTGGGACCCATTTGGGTTAGGGGCGTGTTTGTTTTGGTGATTTCAAATGTCAACATTGGCTTTCAAACAACGTACACCCCACCTTTAATTCAGCAAAAAAAAAAGATTTTTAATACTCTTCACCCTTAATGATTTTTTTCAGCACACGAGCAGCTTTGCTGAGATTGTAGCGTACCAGAAAATTCTCCCAAACGTTCTGATGGACAAAAATAATTAGGGGTATTAGGTAGCTGTTTTTGGAGATTCGACAAGAGCAGTCCTATTAAAGAGCTAAGTGGATGGAAGTTTTAAATCTGTTGAATGTTTAATTGTAATGACTTCATACAAGATACAACACCCATAGCAAAGATCTGTGCAAAGAGAAAATTAGATCTTTCTCTGCTCGGACTGTATGCTGTCCATCTTTACCTTTAGATATTACCTCATATGACATTATAGCAAATGTAGTTAGAAGGATACGTGTCTCCTGTATGGTCGGCTGGGGGAGGCAAAGCGTCTGTCTCTGGGGACTCTCTCCACCAGCCCATGGTGCCGTGTGGAGCGAATGGATTCTGAGTTTGTGTGGAACAGACCCTAAGGGAATGCAAACACACACACACACACACACACACAAATACAGTGTGAAAGACCCATCACAACGTGCTAAAGCTCATAAACAAGGACAAATAATGGGCCTTTGTGCAACATGATGCAGCTCTGCTGGGTAGACTGCCAACACTGGTGCTTATTTCCAAGGAAACTCGAGCAGCAATTGGTTTTATTTGGCTACAGCTTCACTGAATTTAAATGTTTCATCCTGCCGTGCCTCACATTTACATTTTCATAGTTTCTCACTGTATTTAAAAAAAAAATAGGAAACATAATTTTCAGTCATATAAACAGAGTATTAACACTGTGTACAATAAAACCCATAAGACAGCAGTGACATGTGACCGCACAGCGAGCTAAATTCCTGCATTCGTGAACGTTATAGGTTATATTGAAGAGAATAGGTTATATTTATACAGCACTTTCCTTGTGGCTGAAGGGGGATGTGGTACCTTAGTGGTTAGGGTGTTGGGACTACTGATCAGAAGATTGTGAGTTCGAATCCCAGGTCCACCAAGCTGCCACCGCTGGGCCCCTGAGCAAGGGCCCTTGTGCGAGGCCCTTAACCTTCAACTACTCAGTTGATCAAATAAAATCAATTTAATTCACTCTGGATAAGTGTAACTAATTCAAACTAGTAGTGGACAGAATGACAGCTGATCCTATACAGTTGATACTGCTGTTCTTCTAAAGTTATAAATTACCGTCAATAATGTTATATAAATATAGACACACATGTGCATAAATGTATTACACGTAATCTTTTGGGGAATTCCTGAGGGGCAAAAAAATACCAAACAATTTGGTTGTGAAACTGAAAGTGTATCACATCCTACAGTTTCTGAGATCATTTTAAACTATAATGCAATATAAACTTTAGCTCACAGCATCACAGCACCCACCACACGGAGACACGGTGACCTACCTGGAGGTCGGCTGCGTTCCTTCCGATCTGATTGACGTTTGGCAGAGAGCCTCCATAGTAAGGGCCCTGGGTTCTAGCCAGTCGCACTTTCTGAGCCTGAATCTGAAAAGAGCAGTGAAAATCAATCGTAAGCCAGAAACAAAAACTAGCAAAAACTCATGACAAACTGCTCACACTGTGGAATTCTAACAAAACGTGTTCTGTGTCTGCTTGCAGAAAACATCACCGTATGAATGATTGTACATTCTTCTTTTTTAAATAACAGTTTTTATTTTGGTAACTGACTAGGTTTGTGAGAGACGTCCATCATACGAGTCCCTGTGAATGAGCAGTTTCCATGGAAATGCTGTAAGAACGAGTGTGTTACTATAAAGCGCTACTGTCAGAGCTGTTTGGGGAAGAGAAAGGTTATAGAAAAAGAACTGCACATTCAACAGTGTGGCGCTGGAACCAGATTATTAGGAGACATGTGATGTTGCTGCATTTCATATTGGGAAGCACAGTGAAGAAAAAGAAGAAGAGCATGAATGATTCAGATAATATACAAATACTATAGAATACGTCATCAATTCTCTTTAAGTGTTGCGGCACGATTTGTTCATGGCGCAATTGGCTGCTGTCATCTTGAGCAAGATGAAACGAGTGGCATTGTGTTTGTACTCTTCCTCCACCTCACTGTGCTAACCCACTCCGAACAGCACAATCCAGCTTTTGTCTCTGTACACACAGACCCACAGCGATTCACATTCCACATCTTTCAAAGGCTTAAAATTGGCACATAAATGACAGCGACAATAAAGTTTTGTTCTGGAGCCAGCGTTGTACTCCACCAGAGGCGATTAATCAAAGGAAAGGAGAATAAAAGGCACAGTGCTGTCCAGGAACGAGGCCGTTTGTGATACGATATCGTGGTCAAGGACACCTCGTACAAACAAATGTGTCTAATCGATAGTGTATATGGCATGATGTACACAATGTAATAACTTCATTATTCTGCCATGACTTGCTGAATGAGGTTTTCTGAACAATCATTTACAGACTAAACAACTCGGAATGATTTAAGTTACTCTTCTGTTTGTGGGATTTTTGAGGCACTGTGTTTTAATGGTTTGTGAGTATATGAGATGCAAAAAGATGCAAAGATGCAAACTCATAAACTTGCATACATCAGAAACACTAAGTTCACCAAATCTGTAATTTAGCTGAAAATCCTGAAAGAGATTTTTTTTTATTCTCCAGGAAGGTAAAAAGACTTGACCTGCATCACCACATGGTCTCGGTGGGTCTCCTGCGCTCAGATCCAGCTATGGGTGCACTGAATACTCATTTACTAGTAATTTATCTTCTTCGGAATTCATTAGATCAAGAATGAACATCAGAAATGTAAAGAGAACGCACAGGAAATATGCATTTAAAATGTGATTAATAACAGAAGGATGCGACTGGAAACAAACCATTTAATTCACACCTTCTGCCCAAAATTAACCACATCCTTTACCACAAAAAAAAAAACCCTGAGTTGTGAGCTCAGAGGAGCAGAGTCATGGACGTTTGTCTACAGCTACAACTTTAAAAGCAGAAGGATTTACACAAACAAGAATTTAAGTTGTTAATTATATTATTACAATATGTGTAATATCATAAAAACAGAATAAAACTATAAATACAGCCTCTAATGCCCCTTTTCCACCGAGGCAGTTCGAGTGCTGGTTCGGAGCCAGAGCCTAATTTAGAACCAGTTCTTTCTGTTTCGACCGCCAAAGCACCGGCTCCGAACCAGAAAAGTGGTTCTTAAGTAGCACCAAAACGTTGCTGGTCTAGACTTAAGAACCGCTTGGGGCGGGAGCTGTAGGCGGGGCTACTGTTAGCGCGTCTGATAATGTACCTTAAGTATACTAATGTTTAATACACTTTTACTTTACCGCGATATAATCACTCATTAGCACACATGATAGTAGGTAGCTACATGCTAATGCTAAATTATTTTCTGTGTTAACGATAAAATAACGTTATGTACTTTATCGATTACAACCTCCGTTTATACAGATTACATGGAGCTGCACGTACATGTTTTATTCGCTGCGTTTGGATGCCAATGTAGGTTCGCAAAGCCATGAGCTTTAACGGTAAAGCAACATCCGCCACTGTTGTTGTGTTTGTGTTTGCCGCTGCGGCGCTAAAGTTGCTGGGACACGTGACACGTATACAGTGACGTCACACTCGGCGCTGTGATGGCTCTCTAGCCGGTGGAAAGGCAAACCGGTTCTTAGAAGGTTCGCCAGTGGAACCAACTTTGAACCAGCACTAGCGCTGGCTCTGAACCAGCACCCGGTTCTTTTTGGTGGAAAAGAGGCATTACAGTTCCACCATTATTTCACCAGCTTTTTTCAGGCATCTAGAGCTTGTACCATCTCCGGTTGTGTTCCAATTCATGAGGATTTCGGACCTTTGGTGAGATGAGGCCAACCCTGTGAGGATCTTAAGGCATCAAGAGACGTACCAGCTCCAGCTGGATTCTGCTTCAAGAGGATTTGGACATTCAAAGAGGAGATGCCAACTACATGTGGTCATTGAGGTCAATGAGAACAACTTCCTAATCAGTACACAATTGTCCGACTGTATATTTATAATCACACCCTCCAGTGTCACCTAAATGAGAACGAGGTTCGCTTTTGTGTCTGGTTCCTCTCAAGGTTTCTTCTTCTTCTTCCCTCTGAGTTTTTCTTTGCCAAAGTCTCCTCAGTCACCTCAGACTTGTACACTGGGGATAAATACAATCACATTTAATATTAGACTCATATATAAATGTGATTGTATTTTTTTTCTCCGGAAAACTATTTGAATAGGTGAACCTGCAAGCACGGGATTGCAAAAATCACAGAATCCAGGTGGAACTGATATTAAGACATCTGCAATTTATGCCAAAACAAAAGATCACAACTAGGGTTAGGGTTAGATAAAATGATAACGATATGTATCATGATAGACACGTGATCGATATCAATAAAAAAATGTGTTTGATAAAAAATTCGATATTTTTTAAACCTTCGTCGGAAGAAAAAGAGAGGTTGCGAAGCAAGTTTGGTTGCATTATCAAAGGCACTCGCTCTCTGGTAACCTAGCAACGTAGGGAGTGACAAGCTAACAGCCAATCATGTAACAGTATCAGGTTTGGTTGCGCCATATCGTTGTCTCGTGCTGGTCGGCTGGGGCATTCACTAAATTCCAGGGGTTTCGTTACCACGAAGTGGGTGTGTTTCTGGAGGTCTTGGAAAAACGCCCTCTTTCCAAAAAAAAAAAAAAGAGCATACCTACCATGGATAATGAAGGACAAAACAGTCATACAGGTGGATTTTATATGTTATATCTATTATGCTTTATTATCTTACAGTTAAGCTATTTTCAAATAAATAACCAAAAACTATGGTTAGGGTTAGATTATCAAATAGGCCACGCCTACCCGATGACGCAATATCTGTTACGCTGTTCTGAAAGCAGAAAATGAGGGCTGCAGCGAGCGAGGAAATTGTAAATAAAAGAGGAAAAGTCAGCTACTTTTCTGCAGGTTTTATATTTCAAACAACTTTAATGTTCTGTATCAGGTTTGTTTTTTATATTACAGATGTATCTCAGTCCACCTCAGTTTTATTTCTGTTTACAAAACACTGCACATATTTTAAAACACTTTATTCACCAGAAGGTGAACAGCTAGTGAACTTCCTAGCACTAAACTTGCACAAAATTCTCAGGTTTCTCTAGGTTTATATTTAACACTTTGCACTATTTTATTACACTTTATTAAGCATTTCTTACATTTTCTTTCATTTTGCACCTTAAATGTTAAGAGATAATTGTTAAGTGTACATTGTGACTTTAGACTTATGTTTACATTTTAATTATTTGAGTTTTCCTGGTTGTTGACATTTCTGTCTTAATAACTGAGGGGATTATGATCAGAGAAAGGTTTAAAATTTTAAAGTTTAATATAAATGTTTAAATGTAATATATTTTTTCCTGGTCCTTAATTTAAATGGGTCATAAAAAAATATCAGTAATTATCGATATCGGCCGATATGAAACACCGATATCGTGATACAGTTTTCAGCCATATCGTCCAGCCCTAATCAGAAGCAGCAAACTTGACTTCATTTCTCTTTAGCAAGCGCTTTATTCTGGTCAAAGTAAACATGGAGCTAGAGACAGTCCTGGGAGCATTAGGCATGATTTAGGAGGAATCCCCCCGGGATGAGACGCCGATCTATTGCAGGAAAATGTTTGCGCGTATATTAATGCCTTGGGGCAGTTTATTGTAACTAATCTGAAAGTTTTTTTAACAGATTTGTGATTCGCTCTCATCACAAGAAGTGGACGTGGCAGTGTGTAAAATCACATCATGTTTCATTATGCTGTGTGAATCACAAGGAACTACACTGGATGACTGCCAGTTATTATTGCATTTACTTTTCAACAGTTCTTTGATTTTAAATCATGTTACTTGTTATGTAGTTTTAAGAATGTTAAACAAACAAAAACCTCCATTAATTCTGCCACAGGCATGACGCAGTCGACTAATCGTACTTATTTGTGCCGACCGCAAACATTTTCCATTGGACGGATTGAGCAATCGTACGTTTAGGTTGCGTAATTACATCCTCATTAACATCCAGCTTTTCTAGTTAAATAATCCACAATTAAAAGATGAAACCACAAGTTCTTCACCACACACTGACCTGAAAATAACGATTGAACAAACTTCTACAAACTGAATTATATTGCTTTATTCTCCAAAATGTTTGTGGTAAGCCTACAAAATAGCTCCAAAACAAAACGGTTCCAAGGCAAAATGTTTGTTCATTAATGCTGCTACAGATTGCACAGGATTCCTCTTCCATATTTAACTACTTTAACACTCCTTTGCTAAAGAAGAGAAAAGTCAGCAAATACTACACACTTGTGTTGAGGTCAGAGTATACAGAGCAAATTCAACATCCATATTTACATTATTCACAAAGTTTTAAGATGTTTAAGATCTTTTATCTCTTGGTTAATGATGTTCTACTGGAGTGTATTTTACTGGTGTAAAAGACACGCCGTGATTTATGATAAGCTGTTAACTGGTAAACATACAGTAAGCATGAAGGCAGGTGGTTAACTATCAGCACTATTAATTCATTTCTCACACCATATCTTACTGTATACTATTCATACGTTTTAATCCTGACAACGCTACATCTATCAGACACCGGGCTTCATCCAGTTACTCTTCCTGTCAATCAGAGTGATATGAGTCAGTCGTGGGCTTCAGTGAGTGAATGACGCTTTCCTCTGAGTGGATGCAGCATGAGCAACAGATCAAAAAGTTGCAGAGGTCAATTTTGTATGTCTTGGATGGTCTCCATCAATACATGAGGGCTGGCTGGTGGGAGCCAAGAGTAAGTGCATAAAACTGAACAATCGCCATTTAATCAATTCAGAATCAGAAAAATGTATAATCTAGCCACAGGTGTTGCAAGTCAGTGACTTCTGTGTCGGACCCAAACCTGGATAAATAGAAAGTGATGCGTCAAGAAGGGCATCTGGCGTAAAACTTGCCAAACTTAAACATGCGAATCGTCAGTAGGAATTCCATACCCGGTTAACAACGACCGCCAGCAGCATTGTCGACCTACACAACTAAACGCTGAGGTCCAAAGCAGCACACAGTCTTTCTCTACCTGGCCTGCCTGTGCAAGCCACACAGCCCATGTTCCTCATGCTCTACTGGATTAAAAAAAACAACAAAACCTAAAACCATGTCAACTCAACACAAGTCAGAGGAACCGAATGAAGAGACGGCTCCAGAAAAACATGACATGAGGCAGTCAGGCAGTGAATAAATAAACTAATCATCTTTTTAATGAATCATCTTTTTATTTATTTATGATTATTCATGAGGATTTCTACTATACGCTTTTTACTATAAATCTACAAGTTGCACAATCATCTTGTTGAGTGTATAAAAAAATATAAACAGTTTATACTTCATTCAGTGTTTGTGCAACAAGATGAAGTGTAAGCAACGGCAGAGCAATGCTTGGGCTCGAGATTCACAAGGCACTAATGCGCATCTGACAGCAGGCTTGCAAGGAAATGAAAAAAACCTGAACTTCATAAATCTGCCTATACTAGAAATATTAGAAATATAAATGTCAGTTCAATTAATCAATCAAAACGACTGCGTCAAATGGTTTAATTCTACTGTTTGTGTATATAGCATAATAATAGCCATCTTTCGTTCCTGTAGGATAATTGCAACTCTGATAATCCTTTATTGGAAAACAACACGGGACTTCATTAGGAGGATGATACATCACTAGTTATATTTCAGCAAGCATATGGGATATAAAAAACATTAAAAAAAATAAAATAAACAAAAACCAAACTCTTTTTCTGGATCCTTGTACGTGCCAATGTTACAGTTGCTATCTCTCCACACCACAGTACAATACCACAATAAACTATATAACCAGTCACACTTAATTATGGTTCCTTTATTCATGAAAGCAAAACCCGGGAAAAGTGTATAAAAATTATGCAATCTGTTTCTGGTCTGTTGCCAATACATCCGTTCACAGGCTTGTAATTGAGCTGCAGAGCGCAGAAGCGAACCACCCTTCGCTGCTAATCATCTCAGCCAGACATCCTGCAGCTTTTAGTATGAACAGTACAAAACTCAGATGAATTGATGTAGTTGGATAACTGAAGTTTGAGAGTTCAAATCCCAGGACCGTCGCCACTGCTGGGCCCTTGAGCAAGGACCGTAAATTTCTCAGTTGTATAAATAAGTATAAATGTGAGATGCTCTGGATAAGACGCTGTCTTTGTATTCATTTGCTAAAAGCTCAAATATGACTGGATTCATTGCACAAACTGCACAAAAAAAGCAAATAACTACAAGTAGTCACTACAGTTACAAGTCTGGTCAGAGGAATCATCTGAGCTGATTGTATGGATTCGTCTATTTGCTGCATCTTACCACAGAACTGGTGTTATTAGTAGTCATTTCTGTTTATATTTTTTGTTAAGACTACATTCATTGCATGACCCTACATCCTAAGGTTCAAAATGCTGAAGATTTATTTTTTTATATAAACACTAAAACCTGGCGATATACACACAAGCGGAAGTCAGGATCCAAACACCAGCACATGGTTTACTGCGAAGTTTCACACAGAGATGCTACACATTATTGAAAAAACTAAAACGAACGGTTCACGCTGATGAGTAATCATATACTCATTCATCTATTTGTTGTATTATATATATATATATATATATATATATATATATATATATATATATATATATATATATATATATATATATATATATACACACACACACACTTATTTTCCCAGCTACTGAGGCTGTGAACCATCTTGACACCTTGCTAACCAAAGCATAAATGACTTGTGATTAAGTATGTTGATGTTTTTCCTACTGAAACAGGAAGTCAGAGTGACATGTTGATCTGCTTAACACAGGAGAAAACGTGAAACCGCTGCTGAATCTACACAAACCTTACACTAACCTTGCAGCTAAACACTGCGCAAATCTTTTTTCCAGCTGTGGAGGATTTCTCACCAGCTGCTACGAAAGCACCCGTCCCTTTTTGTACTTATGTTTACAAGGACAATGTTTACAATTGTTAACATCATAGAGTTTTTCAGTATTATGCTACTTAACGTACCACGTAACATGTTACTTATTCGTACTGACGGTGCTGATAAGAATGGTTTACATGCACGAACAGATACACAAACTCCAAATCGCTCTGGGTTTCTCCGCTGTGACGTGAATTTAACGTGAAACAATGTTTGTTGCTAATATGGGATGTGGTAGCCTAGTGGTTAAGGTGTTGGGCTACCAATCAGAAGGTTGTGAGTTTGTTTCCTACGTTCAACCAAGCTGCCACGGCTGGGCCCCTGAGCAAGGCCCTTAACCTTCAATTGCTCAGTTGTATAAAAATGAGATAAAATGTAAGTCGCTCTGGATAAGGGCATCTGATAAATGTAATATCGAGCCTAATCTGCCCCTGAGGGTGGGACATGTCTGCTTTAGTGAGTATTTAATTGGACAAACACAAAACAAGTACAGGATGAGTCATTGGGGGGAAAAACATGATTTGCTGTGATTGTCAATGTATAAAATGAAACCGTGAATATTTCCATATTTTTGGATTTCCTCCCTATATATTGTGTTATCGTGTTGCTGTCCATGCAGCTATTAAAAGGCTCTAAGGCATCCGTGATGTTTTTAGGAGCAAAGGTGAAGCTTTAAATCTCAGCGCGCGTCACACACTGAAGTCGGCTATAGCATGTTTATTAGCCAGCGGAGTCGTTATGCTACATTGATACCCGCGTATAAGTCACAGCTTCGTTCGGCTTCGAATCAACTTACGGCTTGTTTTCGGTGCTACAGTAAATAAATAATTCATTTATAATCAGTTTCCCTCTCAGCCCTGTCACACAGAACAACACAGCTAGCGAGCTAATGCTGTTAGCCGACATGCTAAAGCAATTCGCTAAAGGTTAGCTTCCTGCTTCCAGGCTCGCGAGTTTGTACGATGTTTATAACGCGTTTATAAGCGGTTTATTGTTGTTTTCTTATCATTAAGACGTGATCATTTTTACACATCAGCTGATTCAGGTTTTAGCCTTTGAGACAAAACGCTCACGTTTCGACCCCCGACTAGCCACATCACTACAGTCTTAGCTAGCTAGCTGTTAGCCGTGTAGTTAGCATGCTCTTGTATGCGCTTTCAAATGCAGTTTCTTGAGTAAACACCGACACGCTCCTGACATAGAGCTCCATTCGCGATGTTTCTTAATAGTTACGTTATAAGACGATAATTAAGACGTTTAAATCAGCTTGTCTTTATATCTCGTTACACAACAGGCCTTTGCTACGAGGCTCATCCTGTATTCCCCTGCTGTTGTTGTTGTTGTTGCTGCTGCTGCTGTTGCTGCTTACCCGTGTGGATGTGATGTCCATCATGACCTCCTGGAAAGCGGCGGTCTCTTCGGCCTGGCGCTGAGTGTGTAAGGCGATTTTCTCGCTGAACTTTCGAGGGTTGGAGACTCCAGATCCCGGAGCGCCGCCGGCTCCAGGTCCGAGTCCGCAAGCTCCAGCACCCGCCGCGGACATCTTCTATAAGCCGCTGTGTTCAGCGCGCATCCAGACCGAGTGCTCAGCCTACTGAGGGAAGAGGAGGGCTTTCACAAGGAGTGTGAAGTGACGAAGAGCCGCCGGGGGGCGCGATCAACACACACACTTCGCTCCAAGATACTAATAAATACATAAATACAGTAGTCCACATACTTGTCCTTACATCATCGTGCGTAAGAAGCGACAGCACAATGCAGGGAGTGTCTCAGACCTCACACACGTGACTGCTGTTAGCAGCACATGCCGGGGATTGACACGTTTCACCACAAAAGACAATATCACCTTACAATTTCAGGCATCCTGAATAATTATGTCACGATTCTCTTTTCTGAGACATCATGATATCTCATCTTTATATTTTATTAATCATTTGAAACTAACTGAACGCATAAAAAATTATGTTCTGTGTCAAACAATATTGTTTATTTGTCATCATCATCATCATCATCATCATCATCATCATCATCATCATCATGTGTTTTTCCCCCAGTCCAAAGATATGCACTGTACACTGATTCTAAATTGTTAGTAGTGTGTGTGTGTGTGTGTGTGTGTGTGTGTGTGTGTGTGTGTGTGTGTGTGTGTGTGTGTGTGTGTGTGTGTGTGTGTGTCCAGGTGCCCCACCTTGTGCCTCATCTCCCCTGATGTAGACACCAGGCTCCCAGCAACCCTGTGTATGAAGAGAGCTATAGAACATCCATCTATGTTGTTATATAATGTGCTGGCTATGATAGAAAGGTGACAGAACACACACTGCATCACACATAACCACTTCAGAAAGAAAATGGTAGGGAAAAATAAATACACCCTATAATTCACTATCATGTAGAACAACATTTAGCAGCAAACACTTCAATTAAAGCTTTTGTGTTTATCAGTCAAAAGTTTTAATTCAATTCAAGTGTCCAGTCAAACGGACTTATGACTAAATCAACCAAATAATAAATAATACCTTTGTTTGTCACCACTGTGATTATGTGGGGGAAAAAACCTCATATATTGTTAGAATATTTAATACTTTATTTTGTTTGACTGAATCATAACTAGAGATTTTAATAACATACAATAGACCTTATTATCAGGGTTAGAAATGATGTATATGATTAACTGCATCCTTCTATTTATACTTTACTCAAGTATGGAAGTGTAGCACATGTAATCTTACTGTACATTTACATGAGAAAAAGAAAAACAAACTTTTTACTATTTATTTAGATTTTCTTTATGAACTTCAAAGTATTCATTAATAAAATCAAATACCAAAAGATTTGTGCTTTATCCCCGTTTTCCCTTGCGTAGCTGTTATAGTTATCAGTAATCTGAAGTATTTAGAAGCAGGTTACAATGAATCCAGGTGTACAGATTTGGCTCAGATGTTGCTCAGATGTACAGATGTTATTCAGATGTACAGATTTTGTTCAGATGTACAGATTTTGTTCAGATGTACAGATGATTATTTACTACAGAAACAATGGGGTTTTCATAGACAAAGTATATTTTTAATATCCATTTAAACAAACAAATACATAAATAAAAATGACTGTATTGATGAATGAATGTATACATAAATAATGTAGGTGATTAAATGAACAGGATGTGATCTGTTAAGATTTTTGCAGTGCTGTAAAACAGCCTATAACTTTTCAATATCGGGCGCCTCCTGGTGGCGTATTGTATACGGCATCATACCGTTAAAAAGTCATTTAAGTTTTACATTGTCTTTTATTATTTCTTTGCATATGGTCTTTTTTTTAATCACAGTAGACTCAGAGATCTTGAACGATATCCTGCTCAGGTTGCATGTGGTTTGATGCACTGATTGTTCCTGATGAAGCCATAGTAATCATGACCACAGCTGGTGCACTAAAAGTTCAGGAGCTTCTGCAGACACATTACAACTGTAACGGCAGGACCACTGATCTTCATCTTTCACTTACTATCTTACTTTCCCATAACAAATAAGTTTGGATTCTGTTGCATTACAGGGGATTAACATTATACAGTAAAAAAAAAAGCATAAAAATGGTCTGAAGCTATCCCTTATATAATTATTACTATTATTAAATAAACACAGTCAATATTTTTTTTATTGTACAGAGGTTTTGTTATAACATTTAAAAAATATACAGTTTACTGAATTTATTGGATGAACTTCTTCATTCGTCTCCTCATGTTGTTTTTGGGTGCAGGAAAATGCTGGAAAAAAGACATACACTGATTATTGTATTCTTATATTTCTTTTATATTATATATAAAATAAATACAATATAATTATTATTGCTCTGGTCATGAAATTTAAATCTGGTCATAATTATGAAATTCCAAAATTATTGTTATTCTGCATGTTTTCTATTCAACAGATTGAAGAAATATCTGGTGTCCATTTAAGCAAGTTTTTTAAGAGCTCTTCATCAAGCAGAAGAGAGCTTGTGCCTTATAATGTGTATCAAACCAAATCATGTTTCATTTCCGGCCATGTAATGTGTAATGAGTGCAGAATAAAATTGTGTAGCAGAATTATTGTGTACATCAGAGTACACACCACGTCCTGGCCAGCTTCCCTCGCCTGAAGCACAGCAACAATCTGCTCGACCTGCAAACATATGAATATTACAGAACATTACAGTGTTCCAACTATATGATTTGTGTATGATGATTGAATAAGCAAGTCCTCCGATCCACCATGGCACAGGTTTTATGTCTGATGCCCTTCCTGACTCAACCCTCCACTTTTATCTGTGCTTGCCACTTAACTGCTCATTGGCTGGCTTGCTTTCATGCAGGTGAGAGCACAAGATATGACTGAACAAGCAAGTGATATACATGAATGTGAATATCTGTAAATAAGACATTAGTGGGTGTGGCTTTGTTTCCACACAAGTAAAGCTAATTCATGTCAACTGCATGAATCAGACAGGGCAAAATTTATATAACGATAAACATCTACAGAATTTACTAAAACATACTAAAAAAAGGAAAAAAAGAGTAACCCCTCTATGTGTGTGTGTGTGTGTGTGTGTGTGTGTGTGTGTGTGTGTGTGTGTGTGTGTGTGTGTGTTTGTGAACCTGGGCACGCAGATTGTTGGGCTCCGCAATCATATTAAGCAGGTCATAGTTGTTCGCTCCTTGTATAACTAAACATGTTATGTCTTTGGCCCGAGATGGATGGATTTCCTCCACAAGGGGTAACATGTACTCATCTGCAGAGAGACAGACAGAGAGGGAGAGAGAGAGAGAGAGAGAGAGAGAGAGAGAGAGAGAGAGAGAGGGAGAGGGAGAGACAGAGTGAGATGAGTGAGATGCTGCTTAGTCTTTTGTTTGGTTTTGTTTTGTTTTGTTTGGCTTCATATTACTATACTGTATATATTAGTATATCTATATTAGTGTAAAGTAGACTGTATACTGTACATGCTGTTGTATTTAAGGAAACACTTCTCATGTTGTGATGAATGTGTTGTGTAGAAGTGTATTTTTACCTTGTATTTGTGTGTAAGTGTCTATATGACAGTGAGACTCACACAGCATCCTGCTCTGTTCATCCAGATCAGCCGACTTCAACATGTAAATGTTCAGGGGCTTCAGGACTGAAGCAGGAACAGCAAATGGAGACTCAGTCACTTTAGGATGGTCACTAACGTTGAGTGACGACATTTGTGAAGTAACACTGTTCATTTTTAGTTGAGAATCTAAAAAATATTATTATTAATAATAATAATAATACAGCTTTTAGTTTTTAGTCTACTTTCTCCTCAAGGTTTCTTTAGATAAAACGTCTGGTATAAAGACAGGATTATGTTTTAAAAAGCTTATAATTTTGTTTTTTTTCCTGACAAATTTAAGTATAGTTTCAACTAACAAAATACTTTTGAATCTGGAGAATAAAAAATAACAGCGTTGTAGCTCTTAATCCTAGCAGTACGATAATAAATTCTAAGTTCATCTTATATAATATAACTGTCACGAAGTGACACGGTGAGACAAAGGCGAGTGAGGATCCAAATGCAGTTTAAAGGTTTTTACTCAACAAAACACAAACGAACAGGCAGGCAACGCGGAACAAACAGGAAACGGGAACATGGACATGCACACACCAACACCAAAAACGACCAACAACATTGAAGTGAACAGACAGAGTATATATGGTGAACGAGAACCAATCACAAAACAGAGACAGACAAGGACTAAGACAAAACACCTGGGGAAGAGAATGAATGTAATTAGTGTCCATGGTAATAGATAGGTGGGCGGGGTCAACAATTAACATCAGGGAGAGACGGCAGACAGAAACAAGGGGAAAACACAGACAGACACATTACAGAGCCCCCCCCCTACGAGCGGCTTCCAGACGCTCCCAAGTCCACAAAACCCAGTTCAGGCGGGTGGAGCGAAGGCGCAACCAGGGTGGGAGGGCGGGTCGGGTTCGTGTAGTGGTGGCGCCCGCCGAGCAGGAGGCCGGGGTGGCGCCAGCCGAGCCGGAGGCCAGGGCGGCGCCGGCAGAGCCGGAGGCCAGGGCGGCGCCGGCAGAGCCGGAGGCCAGGGCGGCGCCGGCAGAGCAGGAGGCCAGGGCGGCGCCGGCAGAGCAGGAGGCCAGGGCGGCGCCGGGAGAACAGGAGGCCAGGGTGGTGCCGGAGGCAGAGCCAGAGACCAGAGCAGGACCGGAGACCAGGGTGGTGCTGGAGGCGGAGCCAGAGACCAGAGCAGGACCGGAGACCAGGGTGGTGCTGGAGGCGGAGCCGGAGGCCAGAGCAGGACCAGAGACCAGGGTGGTGCTGGAGGCGGAGCCAGAGACCAGAGCAGGACCGGCGACCAGGGTGGTGCTGGAGGCGGAGCTAGAGACCAGAGCAGGACCGGAGACCAGGGTGGTGCTGGAGGCGGAGCCAGAGACCAGAGCAGGACCGGGGACCAGGGTGGTGCTGGAGGCGGAGCCAGAGACCGGAACGGAGTTGGCAGCCAGGGTGGTGCTTTGGGCCTATGAACAGGGACAGGAGGTAGAAGGGCTGGCAAGTCCAGCGAAGCAAAACACAGGAAAACAGAAACATGCATAGGTTCAGGCCAGGCAGAGAGTTCAGGTAGTTTGGGTGTCATGATGGCGTCCTCTGACTCAGTCACTTCGGTCGACCCGGCCGATTCGGCTGGTTCCGTCAGCTCGGCCGGTTCCGTCGACCCGGTCGGTTCGGCAGGTTCCGTCGACCTGGTCGGTTCGGCAGGTTCCGTCGACCTGGTCGGTTCGGCAGGTTCCGTCGACCCGGTCGGCTCGGCAGGTTCGGCAGGTTCCATCGACCCGGTCGGTTCGGCAGGTTCTGTCGACCCGGTCGGTTCCGTCGACCCGGTCGGTTCGGCAGGTTCCTTCGGCCCGGTCGGTTCCTTCAACCCGGACGGTTCTGCAGGTTCCTTCGACCCGGTCGGTTCCGTCGACCCGGTCGGTTCGGCAGGTTCCGTCGACCCGGTCGGTTCCGGCGACCCGGCTGGTTCCGGCAACCCGGCTGGTCCAGCTGGCGGCTTAGGGATGCCGGCCGCCCGAGCCGACCTCATCGGGGTATCCGCCAGTTTGGAGACCAGCCGGTTAGCACGGACCTCAGCCGAGCTCGCCGGTACGGTAGCTATGGGATCTGGCTCAATCACGGATGTGCATGGGACTGGTCTGGGCGGAGGCACTGTGGAGCATTCGGGCGTCCGTGGCTGATTCCACTCTGTGGCCCACGGATCCCGATGCTTGCTGCCCCCCCCCAAAAAATACTTACGGCCGGCTTCCGTCTCTACAGTGCTCACGCTCAGCGTGGACCCGTCCAGGAGCAACGCCAAGTTGACGAACTCCGAGAATGTCTTTATTTCTCTGGTAGACGGCATCAAATACCGCAGGATCTCCCTTAGTCCGTGCTTAAAAATGTCTTTGAGCGCCTTCTCATCGAAGTTGACCTCGTTGCACAGGTCCAAGAATACCTCCGTGTACTCCTCAACTGGGGCGTCCTCCTGACGTAGGCAAAACAGGAGTTCTGCTGGATCCATTGGAGGTTGGTCGTTCTGTCACGAAGTGACACGGTGAGACAAAGGCGAGTGAGGATCCAAATGCAGTTTAAAGGTTTTTACTCAACAAAACACAAACGAACAGGCAGGCAACGCGGAACAAACAGGAAACGGGAACATGGACATGCACACACCAACACCAAAAACGACCAACAACATTGAAGTGAACAGACAGAGTATATATGGTGAACGAGAACCAATCACAAAACAGAGACAGACAAGGACTAAGGCAAAACACCTGGGGAAGAGAATGAATGTAATTAGTGTCCATGGTAACAGATAGGTGGGCGGGGTCAACAATTAACATCAGGGAGAGACGGCAGACAGAAACAAGGGGAAAACACAGACAGACACATTACAATAACATAGCCAGTTTGTGTAACAGGCTAACAGTTTCAAAATGATGTATTTTAAATGAGATATCAGTAAATAATTGTTAGAATTCTTACCGATAAAAAGCTGAAAATGAAATGATTTGTGTATCTGATGCTATAGAGATGATTAATTCTCGGTGATAATTCTCACATAGAATCATCTGTGTTCTAATTCACAGAATCACTGAGTTCTTTTATCCTTTTATTTTTGTTTAAACTCATACTGTAATGGCTGGACTGCTGAAGGTCAACAGCTGCTGCTGCAGTCCCAAGGAACAATAGTCAATTCAACAAGAACAAGAACTCAAATCCTCACACTGAAGATTTAACAGAATTCACTCAACGGAATGAAATTTAAAGTAGTAGTGTGTGGATATTTTTGTAAGATTTTAATCATGTATAAAGCAAAACATTTTGGTTTACTAATGTTTATTATTATTATTATTATTATTATTATTATTATTATTATTATTATTATTATTATTATTATTATTCAACAACAACAATAACAATAATAATAATAATAGTAATAATAATAATCATATAAACAATAACAATAGAAATAATACTAACTATTATTATTATTATTATTATTATTATTATTATTATTATTATTATTATTATTATTATTATAACTAATTAATAATTATGAAATGTGTGGATTGGCAGCATGTTATTACGAAACTGATTGGATTGACCCCTGGCACCGGGCCCGGATTGGCTAATCAGGAGCAGTGGGCGGAGCCTATTGGGCCGGTGTTGTCATGACACTGGAAAAAAGACATTTATAATTGCATAATAAAAGCGCAAAGGTGGCGCTAAACTAACGTTAAGCTGGTGTTTACCAGTGTGTTTAAACACCGTTCATGTTTCTGTAGCTAACTTTATCTTGTAGCTCTTCAGTTGCAGCCTTTTATTCCAGTTTACTGCTAACAGTGAAGAGAAAAGTTCAGTAACGTTACTTAGCAACAGTCATGAGCCCAACATACGGAGACGGACGGAGGTGTGAAAGAGAGAGCAGAGTCTAGTCAGGGACTGATAAAAGAGGCAACAACTCAGAACCTAGAACCACTAGCTAGGAAGGTAGATGAAGAAAGTTCTGTTGATTGTTTTTGATTACTTTGCTGGACCTCAGTCACAGGATATACATACATTTTTTTCAACAAACATACATTGTTTTCAACAAACCCCAAATGTTCCTATGCCAAAAGTTTTCAATAGCAAAGAGGCAACAAACCGCAAGTGGCTGACTTACTGTGAAAAAAAAACAATCTCTGTTCTGTTCTGTTTGGCTTTTGCACCATTGGTAAGTGATGGTAGTGATAGCCAATCAGAAAATAGCACTATCTGGGTAAGATTTAATGCAACATCCAATGAAAAAAAACATTCATTCACGAGGGTATTTTCGATGGTCACTTACAAGAAACAATCATGACCCTAACAATGGCTGGGCTTGAGCCGAAGTGTTTTAAATGGGAGCAACATTACAAATGATAAAGAAGTCCAAAAAGGCAACAAACACAATAAATACCAGTCAATCTCTCTCTCTCTCTCTCTCTCTCTCTCTCTCTCTCTCTCTCTCTCTCTCTCTCTCTCTCTCTCTCTCTCACACACACACACACACACACACACACACACACACACACACACACACACACACACACACACACACACACACACACACACACACATTAATAAATGGAAATTAAACAAATACTTTGTATTTGGTTAAATTGCGGTCAGTGATCCTTACCAAACACAACTACTCTCCCATTATTGTTTTTTTTTTGAAGGGGAGGTGGGGGGTGTTGCTGGGGGGTTGGAGATGTCACGCTTGTCTGTTTTCAAAACTTGAGAGCCCTGATAAAGGAAGGCATGAATGACTGGAAACACATTCACCAAAGGATAGTGGAACATGAAAGAAGTAAGACACACAGGGATAGAGCAGATGCTTACTTTCTGAAAATACAAAAGGCAGATGTGAAAAGCCTGTTGACTGGCAACCGAATGTCATTACGTGCTGAGCAAGTAAAAAAGAAATGTCAGGTGATGGAGTGCATAGTGAACATTGTAAAAGTCATAGGCAAATGTGGCCTTAGCTACAGGGGAGATAAATAATAGGCAGGTTATAGCTCAGTTAACCTTGCTGTTAATCATGATAACGTCCTGGAGTTGAATCTACTTTTGAGTAAATATGACATTTGCATCCAACAACATGTTAACACTTGGATTGAAAACAGCAAAAAGCAGAATGAAACTGGTGCAAAAGTTGCATTATTTACTCTGCTGTCAAATGAAACATTTAATAAAGTTGCTGATGTCATTAGCCAACTGATAAAGGTGACTATAGCAGAAGAAGTGAGACAAGCTGTCATGTTTTCTGTCCAAATTAACCCAATGCAATATATCAGCTCCAAAGACCAGTGTTCAATCATACTTAGATATGTTACAGATGTCATTCAAGAAAAAACTTCTGATTGCCGTGGTGGGCTGTGAGTCACAAAAGTGCTACTGGACCTTAATATTGACGTTGGCACATGTGTGGGCAACTCAACAGATGGTGCTGCTAATATGCAGGGACAGTTTAGGGGTTTTTCTAAACTCCTCTCTGAACATTTCCCCAATCAGTTTCATATTTGGTGCTACTCACATCTTTTTATCTTGTACTAGCAAACACAATGGGTAGTGTTCTGAAAGGTGAATCCTGTTTTCAATGCTTAATAATTTAGCAGTTTTAATTTAGTTTAATTTAGAGTCATTTAAGCTCATGCAAAAGTGGGAAGAGAAGAGTCAGGACAAGCATCAGAGACGACTGTGCCCAATCGGGCCAACTAAATGGAGGGATAAGGATCTGGCTTGTGTTTTGAAGTGCTTAAGACTTTAGACACCACTGTAGATGACAGTATACAAAAGCCAAATGTAATAGGCAAGGCAAAGGGATTCATAGAAACCTTTTGAAGTATGAGACAGTGCTCACTGCTCAACTCTTCCTTCACATTTTTGAGCTTACATCCCCTTTTCAAAATACTTACAGACAAAGGGAATGGATATCATCACAGCTCAACGTCTGGTTGTGAGGACAGAGGAGGGTCTGGGGAAGTGTGCTAGGGACTTTAAAGGAGTTAAGTGTTCAGCTGATGAGTTTGTGAAGTGGGCTAATGGAAAGGTGCAAGATGAGGAAGAGCTTGTAGTGCAGGCTGCCCTTTCTGAGAGAAGGATCAGAAAAAAGAAAAGGATGCCAGGAGAGCTTGCAGAGCTTCCAGCTCAGCTCTAGAAGAAATAAGCAAATGTCTGCTTAAATTTGACAATAGGGCTACAGTTGGCATGTTTAGAACTGTACAGCCTTGCATCTTAGTAGGACAGACTAAAGATGTCCCCTTTGTAGGGTTACATTGTCAGGATAGCTAGTGAAATGCCACAAGGAAGTGATGAGGATCCTTCAATTCATCTGTTGACTTGACATACCACAACATCCCACTGTAAAGCTGACTGAACTTTTACACAATGATCCTTTGCAGTCTAACATCATGTCATTCCTGAAGCTGGGGTTTGTCAGCTAAATGTAATGTAGGATGTGATACTGCCATCTGCTGAACCCAGACATGGGTTGCATGTCTCAGAGAAATATTTGTTTATGATGAGATTTCTGTGTGATAGTTAACAAGATATATTGTGTGACATGTACAAATACTGCAAAGTGCAAGCTGTCAGCAGTCTGTAAAAACATGTATTGATTATGATTTCCAAAGAATATAAAATGTTCAGGGTCAAGATGATGCAGGAAGGTGTTATAGATAGATAGATAGATAGATAGATAGATAGATAGATAGATAGATAGATAGATAGATAGATAGATAGATAGATAGATAGATAGATAGATTGATTGATTGATTGATTGATTGATTGATTGATTGATTTACCAGACAATATAAAGAATACTGTCTTTATTTTTGTAGCTATATGACTAAGTCTTTGTATGTTGTTGTGAAACGTGTTATGAGATTCCATGTGCTGCTCCCTGTTTTCACAAGTGTAGGCATGGCAAGTTCACTAATATGTCAAACATTTGCATACACAGCAAACATCTTGGAGGTAGAATAACAATACACCTATAACATTTAGAAACTAAAGAAGTTACTTATTGTCTTTTTCACAGATGTTAAATAGCTTTTGCTTGGGTAGTGATTTTCATTATTTGTATGATGGAGATGGTTCTGTATGAAAGGCCTGATATAAAACAAGCCAAAACATTAAAAACTGACAAAATACAGGGCTGGCTGTCACAATCATTACACCTGATCTTAATAATAATGTAATATTATTGAGCATAACTGAGTAATTTGAAATGGATGGATGTACGGATGTACGGACGGATGGACGGACGGATGGACGGACGGACAGACGGACGGACAGACAGACAGACAGACAGACAGACAGACAGACAGACAGACAGACAGACAGACAGACAGACAGACATAGATACAGTACAACAGAGAATTTAGAAACTTTGTAACTAGAAATTGAGAAATAAATTCAAAACAAATTTTCAGATCAATTTATCAGGGTAATTTATGACCTTTTAAAAAATGTGAACTATAACAGCTTTTTCCATTTATATGGCCATTTATTTGTTTAAACACTTCACATACAATAAACTAACACTGCCCACTTTTTACTAGTGTTGAACTAGTGTAATGAATTAGTGTTTATGTATATAAAATAAAAGGTATGAAATACAAAATAATCCCCTATTAAATCTGTTACCACTGATAAAATGATCTTACATTTTATACACTGTATAATAAATACTGGACCCTCTCAGAAATCTTCACCATATGAAATGACTGAACATTATGAATCGATTTATTATCAGACTGTGAATCTGTTTGTCCCTTTGAGCTGCTACAATAGAAACAATACATTACATACTATATAAACTTTCACCTTCCTGTAAATGTTGTACATGTCCTGATTTTTTTCTTGAAAATTCGCATTTGACAAAAATATGAGAGTTATCAGGTAGAAAAATCATTTGTTCTTATTTGTTTCCAGCAGATACTGTAACTTCAATGCTATATGTATTATGCAATGTACTATTAAACCCACAAAACACACTCACATAGCATAATACGGCAGAACACTGAAACTGGGGCTATGATCATACAGCAGAACTGACTGTATGTCTGCATAATAAATATCAATGAAAGAGAAAGAGAGAGAGAGAGTGTGTGTGTGGGGGGGTGCTGTCTGAATGACAACTGGATATTTTATAGTTATAATGAAGTGGGTGTAAAAGTGAAGCATAATGTATGGCTTGATGCCATCTAGTGAGTTATTTGCATCAGCAGAGATTTTAGGATTGAAATGGTTTCTCAGTGATTGGTGAGCTTGTGATGGTGTAGAAATAAACTTGTCACACCTCAGGTTTGTTTACACTTTGTACTGTATTCAAATTGTTGAACAAATTTTCTAAACACCAGAAAATGTAAAAAGTCACTTGGTCCACACAATACCAAAAATAGTCAATTTTACAGCAGTAAAATACATTGATTTTCCAATGTATTACTACTAATAATAATTATAATAGTAACTCAGTAACCTAAAACACACAGCAAATTCATGAGTGTTAAATTACCAGTGTTAAGGCATTTCAGAGGAAAGTGTTGAAACTGTAGTGTTAAATATTGAGAAAAGAACACTATAAGTGTTAGAAGCTGGATTGTGACAGTGTAAAAGTATAGAGTTACAGGTAACCAACACCTCGATTTTCTCCTCGCTTCAGACAGATAGCGGTTGGTGAGTAAAGACACTAAAGCTGCAAATACTGCAATTAAATACATTAAACCATATACTAAACGAGTATACGGTTGACACGAGTGTGTCATTTCCCTCAGAAAAACAGCATGTGGTGAGTAAAGATGCTAAAAAGTTAGCAATTTTATACTTTCGGTATGGAAATTAACTATATATATTGCTTTTGTAAAGTGCTTTGAGATGTTCTTTTAAATGCGCTATAGAAAATAAAGGTTATTGTTATTATTATTATTATTATTATTATTATTATTATTATTATTATTATATGCACAGTTGGTAATATTATATCGTATATGGTGACAAATTTTAACAGATTGCTTGTCGTTGCTTGTGTAATTGCTAACTATAACTCAGTCCATCATTATTACAATCTGGTTTCTGCTGTTTAAAACTATATAGAAAATGTTATGTGATTTTTTTTTTTAACATTAAAGTTTCAACTTTAATGTATAATATTAAACCGCCAAAACAAGCAAAGGCGATCGTCAGGCACACAGTGTGAGAAACAGCAGCTAGCGAGTAAAGGAGCCATTTTATATACCTTCGTTATGGAAATATAGCACCAAAATGAGCAAGGGGAAGCATCGTCACGCACAAACAACAGCGCAGGGAAGCATTTACAGACGTCATCTGACTGTGAGTGAAACAGCTGCTGTAACGCTAACAAGCAACGCAATATGCGTTTTATAGACTTTCTGTATGGAAAATAACTATATACGCACTATTATTTTAGCTACCAAATTATAACAAATTACTTGTTATTGTTTGTGCCATTGCTATACGGGAGTCAGTAAAACATTATAGATTATATAACATTAACTTAATTTGTAAAGTTTTGATTTCGGAGGCGTTTCTGCATGTGACGTCACGTGATGTCATCCAAATACCCTTGAGGATGTTCCCCTCGTTGTTCTGAAAGTTTTGATATGCCACATGTCAATGTTGTAAAAAGTTTTTGGATTTTTCAAAAGGCCAGTCAGTACACAAATTTAAAACTTTGTTTAGAGTATCACCTGAAGAAGCTGGCCAAGTTTGGTGTAGATAGTTCGAAAGCTTGCCCAGTTATAAACCTCTAAACTTTTGAATGGTATTCTATGTAAAAAAAAAAAGGCCATTTTGAGACCTGGTACCGGAACTACCGGAACTCGGATCGCTTAGAAAAGTAAAAGCAACAAACATCAGCTCAGGGTCTACGACATATCCGAATGTGGCTGGAAAGCACTAGGAGGAGTGTACAATAAAACAAAAAATGGCTAAGAAAAATAAGATCCAGTAGCAAAACAAAATGTTGGCAAGGGGGAATCATCTGAAGATAGCTTAGAAGGTAAATTGTTCAGTATTGGAAAAGCAGTGTATCATGCCATCCCAGGTAGACGTCTTCCTTTAAACATGTTGAACCGCCAAAAGGGTTTGGATTTTTATCCATAAAAATGACCCAAAGGTTTTTGGTGGTTAATAAATATGATTATTGCCATATTTGTTTTGATGTTTAAATGATGGGTAACACTATGTATTTGATGTTAAATAAAGTTAATTTTTTAACTCAAAACTGAGTTTTATTTTTGATGAGTCGAATGACCATGTACTCTGTAGATTGGATTGGTTAAGTGCTTTTTTTTTGCAGGATGGAACAGTGATATGTGTACTTTACTCCTGCTCTTGCATATCCTGTCATCTCAGCCAGCTGGGAGAAAAAGGGCAAATAAGTGCTCGTCAAGCTGTGGACCACCTTATAGATTTTCACAAGGTATGTTTTGATTCTATAAATCTGTGCATAATCTAAAGTCAGTAAATCTCTAACCTAAATTAATTCTTTTGAACAAGTACTACGTTACATTCCCTTCTTCTTTGCTTCTATCAGTCATGCCGGAGTCTTGAAGAGCATTTGGATACTGATGAACGTCAACAGCCTTACCTTCTTGCTTCAGGGACCAGCAGACAGGCCATCGACAACTTCTACATAGTCATGGATAAAAAACTCATCTCGTGCCAAGGAAGAACATTGCTTGCAGCGTTTGGTTAGCTTTTCAAGATCCACTTTGTTCTTAGCTTAAATTATGATGAAGTATTTCTCAGCATGAATACATCCAGACTACTGTCCATGGTATTGATGTGGGAACCAACAAAAAGACTCCAAAAGTGAAAGAACTGTGAGCCAAGTCGTTGAATGATGTTTAGGTGTTATGTTTGTAGGACATTACATCATTCAGGTGGTCTGTTGATTCGGCATCTCAGACTTTCACATGGTTTATATCCTGGCAAAAAGTTCAAATTGTTATGTGCACAGGATGGTTGTTCTTTGGAATTTAAAAGTTACTGTGGTTTTAGAAGACATCTTAAACTTTTTCACACTGAAAATAGTGACACTGAACTTCTGAATTGCTCAGATTTGCCAACAACTCCAATTGCCATCACATCTGTAGGTATGCTGGCTCTGCCTATTGATGGACCTAGTGATTCATCTTTTGCAGTGGTGAACTCACACCAAGATATTGCTGATCCTACTGATGATGCAGTGTCAACAGAAATGTGTGAATCTATTATTGCCAAGCTGCAGGGCAGTGGTGTTTCAAACAACGTAATTTTGTCTGTTGTAGAAAGTATGGAAGAGTGTTTTGGATGATGTTCATACATCTATTAGAAGTCAATTTTTTAATGTAGTGCCAGAGTGGAACCCAAGTAGTTTGGCAGTAGAAAATGTTTTTATGAATTTGATGAATCCCTTTTCTGATCTAAACAGTGATAAATGGAAAAAATGTTTTTGTGCAAAGTGGTGAGTTGTACAACCACCAGAGTAAGATATGATTCCATGAGGAATAGACCATTTATGAACAGGTCCTAGTCAATAACACTTTTATCTACAGTACATACCATTGTTTAAGACCTTGTAGTTTATTTTCAAGAATAAGATTTTTTGCAGCCATATTCAGTCATGTAGATTTAGTGATGTATATTGTGACTTCTGTGATGGTTCTTACTTCAGGAATAATCAATTGTTCTCATCTTTTAAAAATGCTCTGCAGATTCAGGTTTATACTGATGAATTTGAAACAGCAAATCCTTTAGGATCTAAGCATGGTTTACACAAGCTTGGATGTTTGTATTTCACACTTAGAAATCTTCCACCTCATCTGAATTCTTCTCTCATGAACATTCATCTCATTTCTCTGTTTCATTCATAAGATGCTAGAAAGTATGGCATGGTTGAAATACTGCGTCCTTTTGTTGAAGACGTGAAGAAACGTGGGATGAAAGTATAATTTTTAGAAGAACCTCTTTATGGAACAGTGTCACAGATTACAGGTGACAATTTAGGTTTAAATGGTGTTCTTGGCTATGTAGAGTCTTTTAGTGCCCACTACATTTGCAGTCTGTGTTACAGACAAGGCCACTGCCCAAACAGTATTCAATGAACAAGACCCAAGAGTTGTTTTGCGGACTTAGGAACTGATGCCCCTTTTCCAGGCGGAAATCGAACCCCCAACCCTGGAGGTGTGAGGCAAATGTGCTAACCACTAAGCCACGTTGCCCCCGTTAGAATATTTAGCAAAGGAATATTTCCAGTGAAAGCATCCTTTTGAGTATTTATGGATACAGCTTTGGCAATTTAGACCGCAAGAACAGACCAACGAAACAGCCAAACAATGCGTCTTTTGAAAAACACAACACTTATATTTGGAGATGTTTTGCCAGAGGAAGACAACCACTGGAATGTGCTCTTGCTGCTTCTTGATATTTTAAAAACAATTTTCTCTCCTAGCATCACTGAGGGTATGGTTGTCTACTTGAGGTGTCTGATAGCAGAACATCACAAATAATTTAAAGAACTGTATCCAACTCATAATTTGATACAAAAACATCACTTAATGATCCATTATCCAGATATGATTCAAAAGATTGGTCCTATGGTTCATGTTTGGACTATGAGATATGAAGCAAAGCATAATTTTTCCAAATCCAGCATTAAGAACTTTAAGAACTTGACAAAGTCTTTAGTACTGAAGCATCAGTTAGTTGTAGCGTACCACTGGGAGTCACTTAATGTCAAAGGTATTGAGTGATTTAAATTATGATGAATTTCTGTGTACATTTTCAGCTTGACAGGTCTGAAGCTATACATTGCACTGCATGGGTAAAGTGTGATGGAATTAAGTTTCATTGTGGATCAGTTGTTTGTGTTGATGTGGTAGATGAAATGCCATTGTTCAGTAAAATAGTTGCAATTCTCCTGAGAAAGGAAGAAATACCCTTTGTTTTGATGGAAATGGAAGCAGTGTATTGTTGAGCACCTGCATGCATTTCAGTTTAAACTTGATTTTTTTTGCATTTTAAAACAAAATGATTTGCAGAAACCTAAACCATTTGATCTTCAGAGGTCATATGACTCATTCATATTTATATATTATACTGATTGTTGCATTTTGTAGTGCACTGAAAGTGGGAGTGCTATGCTGTTTTAATAAAAATGAAATGGTTTTTTTTTTTTATGGAGAAATTCTGGGTAATACTGCTATCCAAAAGAAAATGAACATTTTTGTGCTATGCTGTTATAATAAAAATGAAATGGTTTATTTTTTTTATGGTGAAAGTGATCAAGATCCAAATCTGGATCAAGCTCAATGGTAGTGTCTGGTACAGTAAGAACAGTCGCTTTTACATCTCGTTACATTCGGGAAGTCCTTCTGGATCTCTGTCTCAGATTGATCGTAAGATCATAAGCTTCAAAAGGATCCTCTTTTATAATAAGGTCCAACTGCTGGTGGAACTGAATACCTGACAAGATAAAAGGTCTCGTAGCAGCATTGTAGAAGTTTCATGTGTACTAAGAGAACTGACCAACTAACCAATATAAAAGTGGAACAACAAAAGTGGTCTTAGGTCAGTTCTGGTAAACAGCTGGATTGCATAAAATGATCATGAACAAATCACACAGAAGTAAAACAGCAGTCATTTTCAGACAAGGTATATGACTAAATGTAATATAGCAATGTGAACCTTTGACAAAGTGATGTTTTGACTTCACTTAAAAAAATGTATCCAAAGCATAAAAAAAACTCAGATTCTTTTATATATATATATATATATATATATATATATATATATATATATATATAACATATAAACACTTAAATATGTAAATTGTGCATAGTTAAGGCTGTTGAAAAGTAATCACCTTGTTATGCAGCAGCTAATGTATTAATCATGTGTATGTGTGAGAGAGATTCGCCAGAGTGCTTCTGTTCCAAGCACTTGTTATCCAGCATAATTTCAAAACAAATGAAATGTGTCAATTTATGAAATGCCTACCATGCACTTCTCACACTTTATGTACATAACTGACCAGTCACATATCCTGTATTCATATTTAATACTCGTACCGCCTATATTGTATCACATCCTCTGCATTTCTTCGTATAGTTTGTATTATCTTGTTTTGTATAGTATAATGTTAATTATGTCTGTACCTTTGAGAGTCACAAACAGCTGGAACCAAATTAATTGTGTGTGTCAACACACTTGGCCAATAAATCTGATTCTGATTCAGATTCTCAAATGCACTAAAATCAAGCCCTGCTTGTGTTGTGTAAAATAAGGGAACGCTTCTCCCTGTTAGAGGTGTGACCATCGTCGTGGTCTTCATCCTAATGGCAATACAAAATCTGTGACGTTCTATGTTAAGTTTATGAATTCTGGATAATACTGCCATCCAAAAGAAAATGAACATTTTTGTACCATTAATGGTAAAAAAAAATAAAAAAAAATAAATAGAAGATAAATCATCTCTTCTGTACCTTTTTTTTTCTCTTAAACATACATTCTGCATGTGTGTGTGTGTGTGTGTGTGTGTTATATGACGCATCGTGATTGAAAAGGGTGACACTCATCAGGCACATCATGACCATTCTGGAGCAAGGCAACCTGAGATTTGTTACTTAATTTTATAGTGTTCACAGTGAAAGAGTGACTTTTCTATGACTACTCTATTACTCTGGTGGAGCTTCTAAGCGTCAACATTTCACACACTGAAGGTGACTCTGGTCTGTTAATCATTAATGGTCTAGGGTTGTACTTGGGGCTTGTGCGTTTTCATCCTCGTCATCCTCAGGCACATCGGGGTAAATGACGAGGAACGCAGCAGTAAGAAATCCGATGAAGGAGCCCCCTGAAGCCATCATTGGGATGACTCTCACTGAGCCTACGGCGTCCACGACTGCCCCGAGAGCCGAGGCCACCAAAATCTGAGAAATGTAAACCTGACATGTCAGGATGGCACAATCGATACCAAAACCTCTGCGGGAGTTACCTGGACTGTGGTGGATGTACTATAAAGAAAAAACAAGAGGAAGTACCCAATGGTCTCTAATTATTATCAAGTGACAATGAACAATATTAATACACGTCAAAATCTACTAGTGTAATGCTAGGAGATTTGCAGATAAAATACAGTTATCTTACCTCTTTGATCTCATGGTACTGCCCGAGCAGAGTATAAGGACAGTAGGAAATACTCATAGAAATGAATCCCATGCTGCTTATCATTATCATGGCTACATAGACGTTGGGGAAGATGGACATTACAGCCGTGCCAACAGCAAAGCCTAGTGTTCCCACCATGTAGGTGATTTTAATGCTAAGGTCATAGCTGTTGAGGTATTTCTGAAGCACAGCTATAAAAGACAGAACATCAGTGTTATGTACTGTGAGAGCGAATGTGAAGAATTAAAAACGAAAGTCCCATTCTGACTGATGGTATATTATTGTCATTTTCTGTGTTGTTGTATTACATTCCATTTGCTATGAATCAGCATTAACACGAGACTTTCCAAGCATTTTATTTATGTACTGAGGAAATGTAGTATACTGAAAGGTAGCATGCTGTATATATTGTGTTATTGAGTTGCTTATTATATTCGAATCTGTGCACCGTGTCTGTAGTGTAAACTCTTTACTGCCTCAGCAATCCTTCTTTTAAATGTCTGACACTTCGGTTACGAGGCAGATGGCACAAGCTGTGTGAAGATTAAGCGATAAGCCCAACACCGCTCACATCTCTAACAATTATACTCCACAGTCTAGCTACAAGGAAGTTGGTATTAGTACCACAGGAACTTGGTTAACCGCAGTCCAGCATTACTCAGTAACACAGTGCTCAGAGTTTTTATCTCCCTTATCACATGTTTAAATCTCATCTAGCATGATCATTGTGTGTGTATTCTTTTTTTTGCATTTGTCCTTGCTTAACGTTTAATCCTTTTCTACCAATATTCTCAAATGCCACTTTGTATACAAATTAGACAATTAGAATAGCAGCGAAAGTTACAGAACAAGTTTGTACTTTATGAATTTTTTAAAAATCCACGGCTAGATTTATCACTTTGTTGTTCTTTAATAAAAACTTTGGTGGTTGTAAAACATACCTGAGCAGATGGCAGCAGTGGCAGCATAGATAACTAACCCCCAACATCCCATCTGTACTCCCTTATGGTAGTTCTGAAGCTCAGTGGAGTTTGCAGCAGCCTAAATGTAGAAAAGGCATGTCTGGTGTCTGTAGTGATTGTAATTCAGAACCAGGGATTAAAAATACTCATGAGAGAAGCCACAGTTCCTCTTACCATTGGGTCTCCTTCATAGATGACCTGTCCCATGAAGTCAGTATAGAAAACGGCCTGGGAGATAATGGCGAACCATGTGGCAAGATGGCATATGCACAGGCGCCAGAGCTGTGGAGGCATTTTCAACATGGACAACCACAGCAGCTTCACAGTAGTAACACTTCCTTCTCCTTCTTCACTCTCGCTGTCATCGTCTTCGTCCGTTCCAGATGATGTGCTCCCTCTTTTCTGCAGCCTCCGACGCTCCTGCAGTCTTGTTATCCTGTCGATGTCGTTCAGGCTGCGTGAGGACTTGATTGGGTGTGCTGAATTGATGCGGCGACGAGGCCGATGGAAGCGCACCCGGCCGTAGTAAGAGAAGGTAAAGGAAGGTTGCCGGTAGAATGAAGGGTGCCGGCAGCGGACTGTCGTGTTGGAGTGACGAACGACAGCTTTATTTTGATGGTTCACATCACATTTTGACTTGGCGTCCCCGGCAAGGTCACCGTTGGTACCTTTGGTAGCGTTATTGTGCCCATTGCTCCCTGTAGTATCGGTGTGCTGTGGGAGGTTGGAGCAGTGATTGGCCTGACAGCTGCTGTTTTGGCAATATTCAAATGGCATCTCATTGTTGAAATCCTGGAATAAAGCTGGCTCTATGTTTTGGAGAAAGTGATCATCAAGATCCAAATCTGGATCAAGCTCAATGGTAGTGTCTGGTACAGCAAGAACAGAGTCACTTTTACATCTCGTTACATTCGGGAAGTCCTTCTGGACCTCTGTCTCAGATTGATTGTCTTCATAAGCTTCAAAAGGATCCTCTTCCATAATAAGGTCCAGTTCTGGCACTTGGTGAGTCCTAGGAAGTATCTCATTAAGATGAATGGATGAGGAGCTGTCTGCTTTCTCGCTCTCAGATACTTCCTGCTGATGAGCTTTGTATGGTTGCTCCTGGATGCTAAAAAGGTGAAGCACCACGGAAATTATAAAGATGATGGCAGCAAAGAAGAACAGCACTTGTTCTTGGGCTTTGAAGGCATGTCCCAAGAAAGTATTTGTCCAGTCCAAACCGCCAAGCATGTAACCTAAAGCTCCACCCAAACCTGTAAATGCAACATGACAACACAGTGGACATTAGAGACAGGATTAGGTCATGTCTAATCTAGAAGTTAATTGGGCTATTATTCCTTTATTAATTAAGGTCTTATTTACTGAATCTTAGAAACAGATCAAACTTGACAGCAACCGTGTCAGCAAGGATGCATCTGCTGCCACCTTGTTGTTAATTTGCTCTCACTCATAAGATATTGCACTAATGAGAATTTTGGACAGAGGAGAACATAACACCTCCCAGTGACATAAAAATGAGCCGAGCATGTTACCTGCAGAGAAAGCATGAATATTCAGGGCCATGTCTTGCTCTTCACCATCAGCGACGTCCAGCAGGTAGGCTCTGATTGGTCCTTCTAAAGCATCAGCACAAAAGTCCATCACCACTACACCTAGCACTGTCAGAATGATCCCAATGGGCTGTTTACCAGGAACATCCCCTGCAGTCTGGCCTGAGACACACAAATGCACACACAGAAGCACACATATATGTTGGTGAAACTGCACAGGACAAATGGTTGAGACAAATGATGGAGAACAAAGCTTTCTTCATGACTTAAACATTAAACATAAAGTCAAAGAGAAATGTTACCCATTAGGGAGCCGTTGAGGAAAAGTGCTAAACCGAGCAACAGTCCTACACACAGAGCCAGAATGAAGGGCCTTCTTCGACCCCACCTGAGGGTGCAACGGTCACTGGCTGAGCCGATCAGAGGTGTAAATATTAAGCCTAAGATGGGGCTGAGGAACCATGTCAGACTGTAGTACTGCTCTGGAAGACCTAAAGAGAAAGAGAATGGAGCTCAATATCTTACTGTCCAACAATGATTTCAGCCAAATGCAGCTCTTCACATCATTCATTCCCTTACATGCGGATCATCTTTGACCAGGATTGGGAACCTGTTCTTTAAGCCACTGGTCTTCAGTTACATCATTAATTCATGTGAACATTTAAATCCCAAGTCCACACTCTATGTTTTGTTATTTTTGACATTTGATTTTAAAATACCAGTCAAATGGTAAAGCACATGGTGCACACGTGTATCTTGAGCTGTTTCTACATGTCCTCTATTCATTAACTTTTTATAATACTGTCATACTTCATCTACTCATCAAATGCCATGAGAGGTAAGAGGACTGGCAACGCTTTTACTACAGTACATAAGACCAATATAAATGGTCATAAACTTCTTAAAGTGGCATTGCTGTATACAAGCTGTATATAACAAGCTTTATAGCATTTCATAGTTCACTTTTCTTCTCCCTAAAACATTACTACCTTATAGCAAATGTGTCACTGAAATTGCGACCAGTGAAAATGGCAGAGAGGGAAAAAGAAAGAAAAAAGGGGGAAAAAAAACAAAACAAAAAAACAGGTGGTGAGAAATGTGCACACACACACATTCTTCATTCAGCTCAATAGATTCATTGTTACTAAACAAACACTATAACAAAAGCTTAGTCCAATGTGTGTGATTTTTTGGGTACATGTTTACACCATAGTATTTTTTTTCACCTTCATTGTGTATATTGAGGCACTTGCAGAATTCTCTGTTCAAATGCCACACACCATTCACTGCTCATCTACAAAAGGGTTACTGTAAGTCATTCAGGTCTTGCTGCATTTCCAAGACATGAGGAAATCAGGAGTTTCAGTACTCATACTGAGGCCTTATTCATGATGACGAATGAAGAGTGACAAAAGTCCAGTCACCTTGACTTACTAGCCATAAACCTTACCAAATATATTCTGTTGTAAGTATTGTGGCCACTTACCTATCTGTAATAGCACAGGCGTGACCAGAGCTGTTTCCATGGCATAGCAGAACTCACGGCCAAACATGACGGCTCCGTGCATAACCCACAGGCGTTTGGGGATGTGAACCACAGACTCCTCACTGTCTGATTCTTCAGAAGCTTCCATTTTCTTATTTCCACTTATTCTGCTACTTAAAGACTTGTCTGGCTCACTGTCCCCATGCAGAATTTGTACAGCCTCTGAGTCTATGTTCTTGGGCACCATGTCAACTGGTTTAAAATCAGCTGAAGTAGAGAATTGAATCCGACACGGAATAGAGATTTATTTTGCTTTTCCCTCTGGTCTCTGATTAAAACCATGAAGATTTTTCAAAATCAACACACAACCACCACCGAGGTTTCTGGAGATAATACGGACATCAGGCTGCTCCACAAGCTATTAGTGAAAGGTTTACCACATGCTGTGGCTAGTGCAAATCCATAGACTGCCATTTCTGGCTAAGTGATGAGTCATTATTTTTTGAGGTGTGAAAAAGGAAAAGGGGAGAACGAGGAGAAGCTCAGCACAGGTAGATGATTCCTGGAATAGCCCCATGGAGCGATCAGTTGGTATCTAGAAGTGAGAAGAAAGAAAGAGCACAATTAATCATTGATCACCCACGCATACATTATGTGTTATATATATATATATATATATAAATAAAATCACACACATACATATACACACAGGGTTCATTTTACACTTATCTAACATTTACATTAATGTCTAGAGCAACATACAGAAGCACTCTGAAGTCTCTATCAATAAATCCATCATGATACTGTTTTACTAGATAACTGCTAAAGAATCCATACCATCAGCCTAATCAGCTGTTTGGATGAAACACAGTCGGACAACAATCACCAGTACATCCATCAACAGGTGTTTTAGGCGAAAACCAAAGAACCTGGATGAAATCCACAGAGACATGGGGAGAAATGTGTAAAACTCCAGACAAACACACGTTTTTTTATTTCATCCACTCACACAAAAATGCAAATCAAAAACACTATATGGCTTTCTGAATGCATTTGTGCCATTCCACAGCTGGGTTATTTATTTATAAACCCTAGTTGACTTGGAGTGCAATATAGTGACTGCGAATTTGATGTGACTCTCTAGAAACATCACACTAGTGTTCTTGCAATCCACCTGTAGTGTTTTACAAGTGAATTCTGCCACCATTCATCATCATCATCATCATCATCATCAGTCACAGAGAGGAACACACTGTACCTTAATACATCAAGCAAATTTTTCATTCAGCAGAAGCCCAAAACCTAACTCCTGCTACAGAAAAAAAAATGTAGAACACACACACAAAACCTATCCCTGAGGTCTGATGCATATAAAATATCCCAGACTTCTAACCGCAAAGAAACGTTTTTAACCCTCAAGCAAAAACCAGTGAACGTGCGGAAGCTCGAATGTAACTGTAGACACGTCACGTCACTCTGCAGCAGGTTTTTCTTTAACGACTTTAATCCGAATATCAAACGTGTGTCTGTCGAACAAACAGTGCGCGTTATACGCTTTCGTTTAATAGTGAAAAGAAGTGAGATATTTGTACGGAGATATTCGGGATTCATCCGCAGTCAATAATGTGGACTGTCTTGCTAACGGGGTTCCTTCTCTATTCACCTCACGGGGTTTGGAGACTAACGTACATTTAAAAAAAAAAGAGTAATGAAAGCATTTTTTTTTCACTCAGAGAAGTTATTTTCTTTTTAAACATGAGGTTTAAACCCCAAACCTTATCCATTTGTGTGTGGAAAACAGTAAACAACACCCGTAAATGAGCTACACGTAAAACGTCCAGTGTCGTTAACGTTACCTGGTAACTAGCAACTAGCTAGCTTAATTAGCCAGCAGCACAAATCTAATCTATTTAAACTCATTCAGTACAGAGGAATTAATCTACTTGACTGCTAGACGTCTAATAAACTGTTAGGTTCTGTGTTTGTTAGTCTGTCTTGTCGCATTGTTGGCTGTTTAACCGTCGGCCAGCTAAGTTACAGGTCCACCGTCTAGTTAAGTGTGATTTGACGTTCGCTAAGCTAAAAGGCTACCTGATGCTCTTCAGACAGGTGTCAGGCCTTCAAACAAACGTCTTCCCTTCAGAATAAAGTCTATCTTCGTTTCTAAAAAAACATACACATATTTGTAGTCCAGTGATTCTTCAATCTTACCGGTAAATCAAACACGCTCTTCTCTCACATCTGCTCCAGAAGGGACGCTGTTCTATTGTGTTCGCTATTTGGGTTGCCAGACACTCAAAAATACCACTTCCTAACACACGGTTAATATTCACCTCTAAAGGCGAGTAGTGCATTTATCTATCACTTTTATTAATTGGGAAAAAAGAAAAAAAAAGGGCTGCGTAGAATACATTCGATGACCTGTTAGCTATTTCGTAATTTACTCATTCTTAATGACTCACCATTAGGTTTATGACGTCATAATAATGATTGTGCACGTCCTGTATGTATAGAACGGGGGGAGCGGCATAGAAGCCTTTATTATCGCCACATATACATTACAGCACAGTGGAATTCTTTTCTTCACATACCCCAACTGAGGAGGTTGGGGTCAGAGTGCAGGGGCAGCTACTCAGTACCCCTGGAGCAGGCAGGGTTAAGGGCTTTGCTCAAGGGCCCAGCAGTGGCAGCTTGGCTGTGTAGGGCCTTGAACCCCAATCCTCAACCCAGAGCCTTAACCAGTTGAGCCACCACCATTGTCCCAAAATATATATAAGTATATATATATTTAAATATAAGTATATGAAGTCTCTTACCTGACACAGATCTCCTATGTTTTTGGGACCAGTACCTTCTTGTGTCACTGGTATATAAATATGAGGTGGCACAGTTGCCAAAATTTCTATGTATAAAAATAGCTAAATGCCAGAAAATGCCCACTGTTTATTGTTAGAGTAACAAAAACCAAAAAAAAGGAGTCCTGTTGGAGAATAGATAGGTAAAAAATCCTCCAAAACACCACCACCAACAAATGATTTAGATCAACTGCAAGTTCCAGAAGAAACTAGTTTCTTTAATGAAACCACAAACATGACATTCCTGAAGGTTTGAATGGAACAGGGTTATACAAATTGATAAGAGAAATATATTCTTTGTCAACAATCACACATTTTTACAAAAGAAATGTTAACTATAGTGAAGGATATGTGATGTTTTTCCTCCAAAGAACTCAGGAACCCTGACTACATTTACAGCATTTAGCAGACGCCCTTATCCAGAGCAACTTACATTTTTATCTCACTGAGCAATTGAGGGTTAAGGGCCTTGCTCAGGGGCACAGCAGTGGAAACCTGGTGGATGTGGGAATCAAACTCACCACCTTCTGGTTGGTAGCCCAACACTTTAACCACTAGGCTACCACATCCTCTTCCCCTGTGAAGATCATACAACTGGGTCAAAAATTTGACGTAAATTCAAAAAGAAAAGCTTTAGTAACCATTTGATCATGCTTTTAACATGGCCATCTTAGTCCCTCAACCTGGGCCTTGGAGGAGCTGTTTTGGTTAGTGTGCTTTGATTCAGTGCACACACACACACACACACACACACAAACACACACACTATATATATATATATATATATATATATATATATATATAATCCACTAGCTATTTTCTTTTGTTGTAATTTTGCTGAGTACCTAGAGTACCAATATCTCCCTCTTGTGGAAAACGATCTGCTAGCACAAACGTATGAATGAGTGCATTATGCACAGTTCCATGTGGTGGTTCACTCAAATCCTTTTTTTTTGCTGTCTCTAATGATTCATTAAACAAACTGTTAACTATTATAACATTTATTATAGTATGAAACAGTAATAATGTTATCCTGAGGAACAGTATCTGAAACCCCTCAGAGACACGTTTAGGCACTTTAGGGATTTGGGAACTGTCAAAATCTGTTTTCCATAAGAGTTTGACAAAAATGCATTTCTGCTGTTCTTTATTCCTATCACAGGGCAACACACACACACACACACACACACACACACACACACACACACACACACACACACACACACACACACACACACACACACACACACACACACACACACACACACACACACCTACAGTCAGAATGTAGACTCACAATCCACCTACCTGCATGTTTCTGTGAGGAAACTTGAAAACCCAAAAGAACATGCACTCCTACTATACAATAACTTATGTGAACACCAGAAGATGTGTCTTAATAGACATATTCTCCACCAGTATTGTATTAGCTGTTCTTATCCTACAAAACAACACTACTGAAAATGAAACAGAAATGAAACAAAAATGTTAGTAAATGTCAATATCTTGAATGAATGAAAATCTAATATTTCATATAATGGGCTAATTATATAGCAACGAAAGACCAATAAGCTTATTTCTGGATAGATATTTAGCCATTTCAAACAGTCATACTCTATTGGCAGATACTTTTGCTTCTCAAAAGAAATTAGAAATAAAGAATAAAGAATGAAAGAAGTGCTAGGACTGAGCAAAATTATCCATCAACAGAACCAGACAGTCACAAGCTTAAAATAAAAAATCTACAAAGTTAATAATCTTAGATTTGTTTTAGAACACATAAAGAGAAATATTAGTTGATAAATATGTCGTTTTTGCAGTGAGTTGTTCTGGTACTGAACAAACAGCTAAACAAATGATCTCATTCGCTTTGAATTCATTATATTTAAATTTTACACAATCATAACATATTAAAATGATAAATAAAAATTTTTAGCTAATTATTTCCAATAAACTCTACAGCTTTATCCGTCACCTTCCTTTTTAGGAGAATTCATATTTATCATAATCATGCTGTTAGAGATGGCACAAACGGTGCCTGAACCTCTAGAGCTTTTGTGCATGCTGATAATGTCACCACTGGTCTGTTCTTCCTTGGCCTTTTGTAAAAACCTCTTCATGGTAGATTGGAAGTTGGTGGTGACGAAGCAGTAGACGACCGGATCCAGGCAGCTATTAAGGCTGCTGAGTGTGACAGTCACATGGTAGATAATCACATGGTGGGGTAGATCAGGGTGGAAGTAGACCAGAACTTGGCAAACATGAAAAGGTGTGAAGCAGACGGTGAAGATCACCAGTACTGTAGTGAGTAACTGCACAGCCTTCATTCGCCTGTCCCGGCTTTGCTGCATGAGGCCTGGGCTGGATAGTGCACACATAATCCTGACCGTGAACACCACAATGATCACCAAGGGCAGGAAGAACTCGAATACAGTGAGGGCGAAGAACTTGGACACGCAGCAGGCTGAATGTTTGAAGGCTGTCGTGAGGAAAGAGTAAGTGACAATGATGGCAAACAGCCAGATGCAGATACAAACCACTTTGGCCATGTTGCGGCTGCGCCACTTGTGAGAGGACTCTACCTGTACGATGGCAAGATAACGGTCCACACAGATGCTGGTGAGGAAGAGGATGCTGCAGTACATGTTGACAAAGTAGCTGAATAAATGAATATAAGAACAGTTCAAGCACCTGCCTCCGCTGTAATACAGTATGATGCGGGTAGGAAGTGACAGGTTTACCAGAAGATCTGTGATTGCTAGGTTAATAGTATAAATAACAGATGTGGACTTGGACTTTGTACGGAAACAGAAGACATACAAGGCAAGGCTGTTGAGAGCCATTCCCAATATAAAGATCAGAGTGTTAATAACCACCAGAGCAATCCACAGGCTATAGAAGTCATTATAGAGACCCTCATCCAGATGTGCCAGTCTATGCAGATAGGGTTCACGATTTGATGGAGAACAATTGGTGGGGACTGGTAGTGTCATTGTAGATGTGACATTCAAATATAACGACTCTTCAGTTCCATTCATCCTTCTGTTCATGTGTCTGAAACGTGAGAAGGAAAAAAAAATAATTTACGTAAAGGTCAAATCTTTGTTTCAGCCGGCTTGTTAGGAAATCAATCCTTTTATGCGTGATGTTAACCATACACAGATAATTCAAATTCTTCACAACATTTACATTATTTAACCAAATATTTAGTATGTCCACATTTAAAGGGAAACAGCAACAGTCACTATGCTGCTTTCACAGTAGACTATTACATAACTACAAGGCTGATTAACATCAATTAACATTTGCATTCTTGGTAGAATTGATATAACGTAATAATATCTGCTGCAGTTGCATTCTATCTGTTATTACTATTTTCTTAAAAAACAACAACAACTTCATTCTTCCTGTAACATGATGCAATTTATTTGCAGTTTAGTTTATGATGTCATCCGGTGTGACTTCTAATGATTATTGACTGACTGCTTGGTGTGTCACAAGATGTTATGTTTGTTTATATAACTGATGATTGAGAGAATTAGTTCCAATGAATAAACCACACACTGGTTTATATCTAAATCTAGTGTATGTGTGTTATCTGATAGCTCCTTTAATTTTTCCTCAGCTTCAATATAACATAAATGCACAATAAAATGTCTCATTTTAAAATGACATTTTAATCCTCTCTTGATGATGCTGTCTTTTAAAGCATTCTCTCCTGTAAGACACACATATTTTGCTATAAAATATTCTCTGAAACATACCATTTTTTAACCTCAGTGGAGCAGTTTAGTACTTAGTACACCACACCTACTGAAAAATAATTAAATAAATAACAGGCAATGAACTGTGACAAAGCAACAAGAAACTATTTAATTTAAACTATTTAGTACAGTAGAACTGTGAGTCATAATTATTGAAAACAACAAACTTTAAACAGATAAAACTTTCAGTGGTTAAGGTGTTGCATATCTACAGCATGGATCATGAAACATTATGTGACACACACACACAGACACACACACACACACACACACACACACACACACACACACACACACACACACACACACACACACACACGCGCGCGCACACACACAAACACACACACACGCACGCACGCACGCACGCACACACACACACACACACTCACCTATCTTTGCATTTCTAAAACTGCATGGTTTACCTCTTCATGCCTAATAGCAGTGTTCTTCATGCAGGGTCCAACAGATGCTTCTCTCAGGCTTTGTATCTGTCTTGAACTCCAGAAAGCACTTTGCATGCAAAACATCACACTCTCAGAAACTGACCGTATGAAGAAAATCCCTCTGCCTATATCTCTACCTCTAAAATGTCTTTCTCATCCCGATGTCTACCATTGAGTCTCTCTATTTTCTCTTTTCCTTCTCTCAATCCCTCCCACCCTACATCAACAGAGCCCATGTTAACAGGAAAGGAGACTGACATCAGTCCACTCCTGACTTACACACTGCACCTGAAAACTCACAGACTCTAGTATATAAGAAGAGTCTGTTATTGTTCTTTAATTGCATTACTGAGGTGGAAACAACAGGTCAAACACAAACCTTGGGAGAATCCACAGCATTTCTGTAACTCCCGTATGCAGTTATTTGATTGAGGCAGGAATTTGATCTGCCAAGGCCTCAGTGTTATGTTAGCTGAGTGGATATTAGATTATGTTGTCTTTTGTATGTACAACATATAACTATAGAATTAAGTCTCACACCGGTTTAAATGTGAGACACTCATTGCTAAACCAAAGATACCATTTCCTTCAGACGGAGCGAATATCCCACTGTATGTCATGATCATCACCAGGCACAAATAACAAATAAGCCTGCAATGAATAGAATTTGTTCCATTTCAGAAGAAGGAAACATGTGAAGGATCAGTTAAAGGATTTGTAAAGAAAAAGTCATTAATAGACTAGTTCCAAAATATCACAGAATTTGATTACCAAACGAAGCAAAATGGTGGCACCGCTCCAGGGTCCTGGGTTCAATCCTGAATGTGAGTTTCTGTCTGTGTGGGGTTTCACACATGCTCCCTGCAACCATCTAGGCTTCTTCTGGGTTCTCCGGTTTCCTCTCGATGCCCATGCTGTCGGGGTCCTGGCGAAGATAAATGTAATACCTTATTAACTGTGTGATTTTACTATACAGTGACTAATAATGTACTATAATACACAGAATATGTACAAGTTGTAGGTTCTTTACTTGAATATGTGCAAGGTGATCTATAGCTTATTATGATGTATAAATTCTATGCATGCGTAAGTAAATAAAATGCAAACTAATTATTATAACGTATTCTCCAAATCTGCAACTGTTTATGGTTCATTAGAAACGCACCTGAGCGATTCTTTGCAAAGCCAGCAAGATGTGATATGTTTAAGTGCAGTTTATTCTGTGTGACATAATTATAACAGAATACCATCGTCTAGTGGAAACAAAGCACTGCATTTTATTTATTTATTTGTTTGTTTGTTTATTTATATCAGCTTCATACCTAAAAGTGCTTCACAATAAATAAAATGTAAAAATAAAATGCCAATGTAGTTAATACCATTAACAACAATCTAAAACGATCTTAAATCTACTTTTTAGAAAAAGCGAATTATATAAATAAAATGGAACATAGAATGAGAAAAAAAAAGGTTTTTTTTAAATCTATATTTTTACTAATAAGAGTTAGTGCCAGACAAATACACAGCCACCATCCACTTTATTAAGAAAACCTGTATACCTGTACATTCATGTAGTTCTTGAATCAGCCAGTCATGTGGCTGGGACTTTAATAAATCAATTAATATAATACAGAAATGTTCAAAATACCTCAAACTTTTCATTTTCAATACAGTGTTGAAGATGCTGTATAGAGAGATAGTATAGTTAGTATAGTATAGTTAGTATAGTATAGATTTCAACTGTATTGTTGAAGTCTTAGAATCACATATTGCTTGTATTGGAGACATGATATGAAATTTGACCTTTTCACCTCCGCTTCTCTGGCATGTTTAAATAAGAATTTACACCACATCATAGCTATAGAGGCTTGGAATCCAGGTGGTTGTTTAGTTATAGTAAAGTCTGTCTCACATCCGCCTTACTCAAAATCCGATAAAACACTGTTTCTCTGTCCTACTGTACATCCACAAGCTGGGCTACTAGCAAATCCTACAAATAACAGCGATTCAAATATGCCAACAGAGTGTGTAAAACAAAAAACACTTGCTCCTAGACTACAATTTTAAAATACAGTCTGTACATGCAATTCCACAAGCTTTGTATAATCTCAAACATTAATTCCTACATCATGGAATCCTGAAATGTTTATGAAAGCATTTAAGCAAAGCACCATGCAAATATTTTTTTATCATGCAACCTGATAAATACACAGATCAACGGAGACAGGATATCATCTGCTGAATACAGAAACACAAATCACTAAGATCACTAATACTATTAATAAGTCAGATAAAACTCTGGTAAAAAACTGAAAATGTGTTTTCAACACATTAACATCATCCAGCTATTCAAGCATTAAGGCTTATTACATAAATGTGTACAATCGTTTGACTGTTTAAAGCTTTTCTATTACTAATCTTTGTGTTGACATTTTTTTACGTTCTTGAGGTTTGGATTAAACACAGTTGATGTGATTAGTCAAGCAAGCTAATAGCTATAAAAATGCAAGAATAGATCTAATATGCCTTATGCAGTATTTCGTGGTGGACTGTGATTTCTTACATTTTCAAAATAAATAAATAAAATAAATAAAAATCACAGAGGCTACTTTGAGAAGCTCTGTTTTACACTGAATGCCAAAGAATCCACCGCCACGCAAATACATTTCCTCTTAAGAATGGAAATCTACAAAATGACACAAGCTGACTTCCTGGTACCACTTTTAGAGTGGAAAATTACTCCATCTCCTTGACTCGCTTTAGCAGAATCAATATACTGAGCTTCTGCTTTTCATCAGCCGTGTGAGGCTAAAGACTCATCTCTGGCAGGTGACACTGTCTCCTGAGGAGAGCTCTGAGCCTTTGGCCCAAAGCTGCGAATAAACCTGCTAAAGGAAACGAGAACAAGGTGCCTGACCTCTGTTCACACCCACTTAGACAACCTGTGTTGAGCCGCAGCTCAGCACAAACTGAATCATTCTAGCAGTTAATATGCAATGCAGTTAGAAATGTACACTTTCCAGCTACAGGGACTTTTGTTCAGTCTGAGTGCAGGATTCAGGCTGCCTCAGTGTTGTACAGGAAGGGATAAAAGCTTAGAAGAGTGTCCCAGGATGTTTAGAAGAGCTTTTTTAGAAAAGGACTATAAAGTTCATTACTATGTGACATTTGTTTCAAAACATATCTACTTTTAGAATGCTAATAGACCTTTAGCTTAAACACTATTATTCATTCCTGGAACAGTTCTTTTCTATGTACTTTTAGGGGATGCTTAGAAGTGTAGCATCTAGAAGGACTCTTTGCTTTGTCCTGATGGTAAAGTTGCATATTGCAGAGACCTGAAACGTTTTGGAAACTTTTTAGGTAAGTTCGGAACTCCTTCTGAATATACAGTTAAGGATGTATTACATAGATATTAATTGACATCACATTCAAAGGGTGCATTAGGTTCTCATGGTCAGGTACATAATTTTAAGTGATTATTCATTAATATGTTTTAAAATCTACAAGCAATGTACAAACAAAGTTAAAGCAAAATAAAGATAAATCTCAATAATGACAGCCCCAGGCAAAATAAAGTCAAGAGGCTAGTACACTTAGCTATAAGCTACTATCTGGTGAATCATTGAATGATCCCTGAAATTGGCACACACACACACACACACACACACACACACACACACACACACACACACACACACACACACACACACACAAATTGTTCCCTATCACCAATCTGTATATTATTAACTAGGATTACCAGGTTGCGGTAAAATTTCCAGCCAAACTACATCTCAAAAAGCATGTTAATGAATTTCATCTACAACATTTGAAAATGTTACACAATATGGTGCACACACATTTCTGATATACAGACACTCCATAATCCTTTTTTTATTTTGCAAAATATTAATAGGAATAGTCCTATACGCACAGACACACTGTCTGTACTTACCCTTTGCCTTTAATTTTAAATTGAATTTAAATTTAATATTAAATCCAGTCCTAATGACTCCAATTTATTTTGAAATTTACCTAATTAGATGCAACCCTGTCATAAACTTTCCTGTCTGCTGGGGAAAAAAAAACAAGCATGGAGCAGCATGTTTCCTTCCTCAAACGGGAATTGTTGCAGCTCTCATTTTTATTCAGTATATGCAATAATACCTCCGTGGTGCTAAAAGTGTCTGTGTCTTTTATGGTGCTAAAAGTGTCATCCAGAAAAGTGACCAAAGCAACGGAACACAAGCCACCACCTTAACAGAGATATTTTTCAAAGGCAATTATTAGTTTCCTGTAACAGTCACAAAAACTCTTTAGAACAAGTTAAAATGCCAATTTTTTTCCGAAGTGATGCCATTTTTATTCTTCTTCTATTTCTGTGGCGGGTACATGGCTTAATCTCCAGCAAGAAATACTTCAACATACAGTACTCCTGCAATATTCTGAAACATGTAGCCTACACAAACTGTGCACTTTATTAGGAACACCTAAACATCTATTCATTCATGCAATTATCTAATCAGCCAATCACTTGGTGACAGCGCAGTGCATAAAATCATGCAGATACAGGCTAGCAGCTTCAGGTAACGTTCACATAAACCATCAGAATGGGGGAAAATGTGTGGGGTGACAGACTGGCTGCTTTGAGTATTTTTATAAATGTTGATATGCTGGGATTTTTATGCAACAGACTCTAGAGTTTACTCAGAATGGTGCAATAAAGAAAAAAACATCTAGTGAGCTGCAGATGTTTGGAAAGAAACACCTTGTTGATGACCGAGTACAGACTGGTTCAAGCTGACAGAAAAGACAGAAAAGATACAATAACTCAGATATAAAGATAAGCACTCTGTACAATTGTGATGAGCAGAAAATACAGCCAAGTACAGACTCACCTACACTAAGACAGAAAAACTGGAAAAACGTGGCCTGACCTGATGATTCTCCATAACGTCTACAGCTCATATATGGTGGTGAAGGATGTGTAATGGTGTGGGGAATGTGTTCTTGGATTTCTTTGGGCCTGTTAATGACAATCAATGTCACAGTGTATTTGAGTATTATTTGCTGACCATGTTGCACAATTTAACCCATCTTCAATTGACTACCTACAAACTGGTTTCCTGAACATGACAGTGACTTCAGTGTTCCTCGGTGTGACACCGGATCTGAATCCAGTAGAACACCGTTGGGATGTGGCAGAATGAGAGATTTACAACATGAAAGTGCACCCAAATAACCAAAATAATCTGCATTAGAATGAAGGGAATCCCTAACCAGTATTCGTATAATGCTACTAATAAAGTGTTTGGTTTGTGTACAGTGATAATGAGTGTTTTAATAATAAGATAACCGGATACAGAGGCATATTTACATGTTAGATTTCCTATACCAGTGCAAAAGCACAGAAATAATTGTTTCATGGTTCAGCATTCTTGATGTGTGCAGTGGAAATTTTTTGAATTATTTTTAATGCACTATGCGACCCTAAATTTAGCACTGAATTTAAAAGAAACAGCTGTTATATGGATTGTACACTTCTTTACTGCAATGCAGTGTGAATTGTAGTATCTGAATAGTAGGTCTGTATGTTCAGACTTGCATTAAATGAATATGACTTTGGCCCTGGTTATGCTACCCTATAGTAAAGTTTGTTCATACGGTTAGGTTTTGGACAGGGATAGTAAGTTTTTTAGCCTAGGTTCAGGTGGCATTATCATTTTCCTATAGATTGGCGCAGGTTGGGCTAGTGTTACTAACTTGCTTTGGCCCAGGCTAGGATCACTGTTTTTGTATGGATAGGGCTGATGGTAGTATTACTGCATTTCTGTGGTTTGTGTTGGGCTAGGATAAGGAGGGGTCTAGGGTAAAGTTTGGTCTAGGTTTAAGGCTATTTATAGTAACATTTGCTTATACTGAAAATTATTACTAAGCTTTCTTTGACAAAGCATGCTGACTCTATTTACTTTATACCCCAAACCTCCATTATGACTTTATTCGCTGTTAAGCTTCATACCAAAGTCCAAAAAGTAAAAAAGTCAATACACAAAGGAATTAGAAACAATATTAACAATATTTGCATTTCAAATTAAGCAAACAATGTGCAATCATAAAACTCTTTTTTTTTCCTACTCAACTCAAACAGTAGATGGCAGGCAATTCCAAAAGTTACAAAACTAAACATTTTACAACAAACTTACTACAGACTAGAGAACAGAACTACTGGTAAAAATAGATAAACTGCATCTCTGCATCAATGGCATTGATTCCCTGCATTGTAATCATTCTTCCAGTACCGTGTGTCAGGCAGTGTTTTAAACAGGCCATAGTGTTTTAACGTGCAATCAACCTTTAAGATAGCGTTGTGTGAAATCATGCCTGCATCTCAGTGTTGGAGATAGGATATTTATACAGTACTACCTCAAGCTATTATACAACTTATCTCCAAAGCCATTTATCACCAACTTGTACTGATTGGAGGGACCTGGCACCCTCATCATCTTGAAAACAAATGGCTCCAAAAGGACAAAATCTGCAGAAAATATCACAGTCGGAGATTACACTGTAACTGCTATTCTATGGAATATAATTATGTTTGATGAATGTCTCCACGTGAAGGTATAATTACATGGCCTAAGAGTTTCATTCATACACTTTATGATTTACAAGACACCAGTAGGTGGCACTCCCTGATTTTACACAATTACATCTCCAGTATACACCCAGGAGCTCAGAGTAGATCAGAACACACTGAAAAACAAACATTGTACTATACTATATTAAACATTAACAGTCTCCAAATGTACTTTTCATGCAAAATGAATGTCAAAGTTAACAATTCATACATAAAATGCCGTGGATCCTATTAAAAAATGATCTAAAATGACATCGAATATCATAAAAACATTAAAAATTACATACATTTGTCCATGTTATCTTTTAAATGCTCTAGCTGTGATCCATTTGCTATATTCGATCAGTAAAGTAATATCGATATAAAACATTTTTAAAAATCCCATCTGTCCATTCTAAGCCTACAATTGTGAAAGACATCTGCTGAATTCAAGTACTAACGTCTCAGGAAGGCATCGCATAACTGTCAAGGCATTTGTTCGAAATAAATTCCAGTGAATTTGTTTGATGCCTGTAAAGATCCTTTTCTTTGAGGAAGGCGTGATAACTGGAGGTGTAAGTTGGACGGCAGTGAGACAGTTTCGGGAGCAGTGCGCTGTCTGCAGCTTAGAGAGTTGCTGGTTCTGCTGCTTCCTCCAGGTGGTGAATGACGTAGTAGTCATGGACGTACATGAGAACAGCTATTGGCTGGCCAATTATGAGAGAAAGCCACACGGCAGCATTTCCATAGTTACCCCTAAGAAACCGCCCTACAAACCATGCCAATGGTAGCTGCAATAAAGACATTTCTTCAAGTTAAAAATAGAGTACATATATTACATATGGAAAAATATACCGTCTTTGCTAGTCACACCAGCTGAAAACGTATACACACACACACACACACACACACACACACACACACACACACACACACACACACACACACACACACACACACACACACACACACACACACACACACCTTAGTACATTTTGATCATTTTTACCTGAGCCATCATGCCCATGAATGCCCACAGTCTGAACATCTTCAGAGGAACACTGACCAGATACTGCATGCACACACGCACACACAAACAAATTAGACACACAAAAAACACTGCAAATGACCGAATGCAAATGACATGAACATAGCAAAACCTAAAAAATGTCTGATGTTCCAGTGCTAAATCAGACCAAAGCTTACAGTCTTATCACAGAAGTTCTCTGGTAGTTCTCAAACTACTCTAACTCGTCTGAGTTTAGAAAGCTGGCTTCGAAACACTCCTCCAAAGGTGACTTTCTGAACAGGCCTGGGTGTTCTCTGTGATATCTGGATGCACCTGTAGCTTAAATGCCCTTTGTCCTGTCGGTTTCTTTCAGGCAAGCGCTTATCGCAGAGAGCAGCAGGGTGATATGGTGTTGCTTTACATTGCTCCTCATCCACAAAACTATACTCTAACCTTCACATTTATTGCAACCTCAACACTAGGGGTGAACACCTCAGGCTTCTTACAATTCTACTGAATCTGCAATGACCATATATATATAAAATACACAAAACACAATATGATCGAATGGTTTTGAGTCATAAGATGAAGTTTCAATAGTGGATGATACCACTGTCTCTGTTATAATGTTATACGTTATGATGTTAAGAAGCGTCTCATAGATGTGTGACTAATTTTGTTTGAAATCTGTGGGAAGGCCTACAGTTAATTTGGGAATAATGATGTGTTTTGGGCAAATCATCTATCTGCTAGTTTATTTAAAAAACTCAACCAGCTGTCAGAGCTTTGTCAATAATAATGTATAATCAATCATAGCAGATAAAGGATTTATGATTTTTGCTTTGATTAATTTGAATCATTGCCTTTCAAATCGATGGTCCAATCCGTCTGACTGTTACACTCCTACTCAATACCTTACAAGTGGCCTTCAACGAGTCAGAGATTTAAGATTAATCACAAATCTATACACTGTTAATTTGTCCCAGGTTCTAATTTGTGTTACTTTGTGTTGCGTGCTATCTTTGTTCATGTTTGTAAAAATTGAACTATATATATATATAAAAGTTACATTCAGTACATGTTTATATATATTACCATTCTTACAAACATGATCAAAGATACAAATATTTCATTGTCATTTCTATTGTCTGAGACCAGATAAACTTTTATAGCTCAGATACTGTTTGTGAAAGGTATTTACTTTACTGTTTATCTCAAAATTAAATTCTTGCCTCTTAGAATCCTGTATGAATTGTTCATTTTAATATAAACTGATTGTTATTCAATATTTAAAAGAATGTTTGATTTATGGACATCTCACCTCATGAAAAAAGGCTGAGGCAAAGAAAACTGCTGATTGGCTCACTAACTTGCTGGCCCCCTTCTTCAGCAAGGGCTTGTAAAAATGTCTTTGGGGAAAAAAAAGAAGCAAAAAGAGAGAGAGCGAGAGAGAATAAACAGTCACTCAACACAGTAAATAAGCATGCATAATGTGCCAGACGGATCACATCATAGTGTCTCTTCATTACAGTCTGGATTCGCTTCACTGCACTGTGTTTTATCCAGCTAACTCTTCAGCTGTCTACACTGCTTTGAAAATCTTACCGTAGGCACCATTTATGGACAGGGATGTTCCAGTTTTGCCAGAAATAAGTTACAGTTTCAGCATTCCTGGAAAGAAAATAAGCAAGATCTAAGAAATGATGTCAAAGTACAGATCTGTACTGTTATTACAAAACAATTTAAACAGGAACACTACAGAAGATGGTCCCATAAACTGTACAACATTTGTATTAAGTGATATATTTGCATACCACCAGTCTCTGTAAAATTCCCGATCTCCAAATCTCAGGAGTTCAGCCACAAAGTTCATGGATGAGTGAAAAAAACAGTAAAAGAATATCAACCAGAGACAGTGGTTGGGGACCTGATGTTCAAAGAAGACAAATAAATAAATAAATAAATAAATAATTGCATTGATTCATGTTTTTCTGTCTGTGTTTGTTGAACCACATTAACATTTATTTTGGACCTATGTCTGCAGTCAGGAAGACACAACTAACAAAAAAAAACCCTGCTACTTACAGCTAGCCTGAGCAGGCGCTCAGTCATTCTGGAGAAATCCATTTCCTGTGTAAGAAAAGAGGGTTAATCCAAATCTCTATATCCTATTCTGCTGCTGATCAGAAAACAGTGAATGGTGGATCAACATAAAAATACCTGCAATGGCTTCATTGAACTTTGTATAACTGGTACAATCCACTGAAGGACAACAGAAATGAACACAAGAGGAAAACATTAAGCTTATTAAAAAAAATCCCAAGAGAAATTATGATCAAAAATGTTTCCCGTAATGATAGCAAAATAATATGGCATACCTGCTGTGTTAAGCCAACTAGCAGCTGAGTGAGCAGCAACTGTAAGACAGATGGTTACATTGGCAATACAAGTAATGCATTATGGTACATTTTACAGAAATGGGGGAAAAAAAAATACAATAAAATGACACCGCCACATACCATCTCAAACAACCTCCTGAGCAGGAATCCCATCCGTACAGATTTAGAACGGGGAAAGTTCAGCTCATAGCACAATGTGGGAGCAAAAGCAAAATAAAACATATCTGGACGTAAAAAGAAAACGTGGTCAGTGTTCATTTAATCTGTATAGTGCCATTAACCCCATTCTCTTATTCGTCTCAAAGGAAATAATTCCCTAAGTGTTGCAAGGTATTCTGTATCTGTGGTTAAACCAAACAGAAAGGGTGTACAATACATTTATGAGAACGAGGTGTCCTCGAAGTTAGACTCTATGGTACATCTATCTTGTCTTAATGGAGACGAAGTCAAAGCAGGATTACTGACCTTTCAGGGAGAGGTTTCCAGGATAGGACACATACATTTCTCCACTGGTAGATGGTGGTGATGGACCTAGCATATGAAAGCCGAGTCAAGAGATGAGTGGATGGATGGGAGTTCATTTACCTCATAACCAGCCTTAAGTAATGTAGGCAGCACTGGCTCAATGGTAATAGGCTACTGCTATCAATATCACCATCGCCACTACCTGATACTGCTGTTCTGACTCTGCTGCGGGTGAATTACAATACTGTAGGTGGTGTAGGAGATAAGTAAAAAAAACAAACAAAGAATCGGTCCAACTTTATATGATTAGAAGTTATTTAGTTGTGAAATCTATATGCCCATGTGTCAATTTGTACTTCTCAAAATCCACAGGGTTACAGAGAACATGTTTGATGTAGGTTATCGAATAGCATGAATCTATGCGAATAGGATTTTGACATTTCCTTAAGAATACTGGCATTTTCTTGCAAGACCAGAAGACAAATCCTAAAAAAAAAAACTGGGTCATGGCTATCTTCTGACAGAAATTAAAGAGACAGATCATTCAATACGTGATATAGGGATGAAGATGTGGGCATGCAATAAGAAGAGAAAGGAGAAACAACATCTGTGAGTGAATTTTAAAAAGAACAAGTGTGGAAAATGGAAGTCAATATTAAGAGGGAGCAAACAAATGCTTAATTTTATGTGCTGATTACTAAACAATTAATGATATAAAATGGAAGAATGGGGTGAGTGAATCATGGCTGCACATGTGGACTTGCGCCAAACTCACGAGTGCAACATTACAAATAGAGAACATTTATCAAGAAGAATTTCATCCACGAGCGGCCGAGTTGCTATCGGCAAAAGAAATGAAACAACGACTCATTATTTATCCAGGTTTCCTTATAGATCTGCAAGGCCACGCTGTGCTCTTAGTTCTTAATTGCAGTACAGACCTTCTACTACATAAGTAATTCAAAATGCAAGTACCACACTCTGCTACAGTAAGATAAGAATTTAATAAATATACGTAGGAGTCAAAGAAGCATGATTGAGAATCGTGATCCCAGTTCTAAGAAAAAAAACCCCAACAACAACCTGCTATTCCTAATTCATCAAGAATGGTGCAGCCCATATACAGTTCATTGTACTGAAGGAGTTCTACAACTTAAACTGTAACAGCAAAATTTTGTTTACAAAGCGTCTGCTGCGTGCTGTTAAAAGTACTGTGAAATTTGTGAGAACAACAATAACTGTGTCAAATTAATTTGGTAAAAATAAATAAATAAATAAATAGAATACATAATCGTAAATGAAGTGATTTGAATAAAATAAACTATTCAGTGAGCATAATCAGTATGAAAGAATGGCAGGTTGGTTCTCCTTGCCTAGAGGATAGTGAGTGTACTCACATGACAGTGATCTGGACAGGCTGCGAGCCTTCGCCTGCATCCGTTCCCTGCACCACCTGTTCACGTCTTTATAAGAGTAGAGCTTCAGAAACAGGATAGTGTAGACAGCCAGCGCAAAGGCACCGCCAACTAAACAGAGCCAAGAGTACAAAAGCAAATGAGGAAGAGGGAAGAGAGGACCATTTTGAGAAAATGTACATGTGCACGAATATTAAACACACATAAAGCATAAAGAAAAAAAAAAGTCAAAATAAAAGGGAAATTGTTACCGAGGTACAATGCAAATGCAAATCACACAACATTTTTAATGTCCCAAATGATGTGCAAGCAGACAATGCAGGAAAAAAAAAAAAAGTGAAATTGTCATAACACAAGCCCAAAAGCAACCTGATGACACAGTCCTGGCACTGAAGATACATGTGTAGGCCACCACAGCTTTATCAATAGCAGCCATATGCCGGGTGGAAATGGCCCATGCAGGGACTCTTGGGCTCGGCTATAATGCCAGTAGCAGCCCTAGTGGCCTCACCGCTGACCTTACTGTCTCATACACAAGGGTGGAGTGTGGCACAAACCCAACAGATGGAGTGCCTTTGGCACCTCCCATTGTGCTAACAGATGAGGCAGAATCACAATGCCAGAAAAAAGGTTTACACCAAGGGAAATAAGGCAATATGTTTCCCAATAGATACTAGACAAGCTGTGTGAAGTCTTGATAGCTTCATGAGACCACAAAAATTAACATAAGGCAATATTTGGGTATGATATAGATGGTCAAACTTGATCAGTCTGTAGATAATGTCTTTATTTTTTAATTACAACTTCTTTAAAGTGCCATTCCTATGATGATGCCATCAGTATTTTGAGCCATGTTTTTGTTTGCAGACGGATATGTGATGAATTAGCAGTAGTGAGATTTTACAAATGCCTATCGCCAATTTCGACACAAATGTAATTACAATGCTTTGAGGATATCTGGGAGAAAGCAGCCATGGTGTATTCCTCACCTGGTGTTACAGATGGCAGCATGAGCACAACGACCACTGGAAAGCACAAGATTACTGACAGATTGATGATATGAATAATCAGGCCAGTCTGCTCACTGAAGGCTCCCTGTATGAAAGAAAGAAAGAAAAAAGATTTGCCATTAAAAAAAAACAAAAAAACTCTTTCATTATTATTAAAAACAGATAGATTAAAAACCACAGATTTTTAGACCATGATCTGTATGATGTTTACATCTGTAATGGTTTGGGTCTGAAGCTGGCAAACTTACGATAGCTAGTTTCCTCTCTATGTACAGCGCCACAAGTATGAACACATTTGAAACTGGAAGAAGACAAGAGATGATATATGAACCAATGACATTGCAAAACACAAAGAAACAAACACACAAAATAAATAAATAAAAAATTGCAGTAGCATGACTTACATTTCAAATTTTTATAACTTAACTGAATAATAACCAAGGTATTTAAGGGGTTAACATGAAGAGAATTATTGATATGGTATAAAAAAATCCCATTTAGAAGTGGTGCCTGGTATTTTATACCTCTAATCAGTCTTTTAATCCTACAATCAATTTTCTTTTTTCCATTAACCACCTTCTAACAATCTTCCATTTCTGTAACTACAAGACTTGATCCTTATCCATGATGTGCAAATAAGCACAGAGGGATTTTATACTCTAACAGGTTAAGAATCTCCAAACAAAAATGCAAAACTTAACATTTAAAGCACTTTTAAAGAGAAGGAAAATTAAGCAGCAGACACCCGTTAATTAATTATATATGCACCAAATGATTTAATATGCATCTGACATACAGCAGCACTCAGCAGCAAAGGAGCTGTTTGGTATGTCACCAATCAAAACAGGGTCAACCTTTTGCCCTCAAAATTAACCCAGTGACAGCTATGATACACACACACACACACACACACACACACACACACACACACACACCTCGGGCAATGAAACAAAACATCACAGAGATGGAGCTGAAAGTATGCTTAGCAGAGACATAGAAGACTAAAGATAAGCAGAAAAACATGCACCTTTCATCAAGTAACAGAATTACTTCTTTTGAAACAGATTACTGAAACAGAATAATTTATTTTTAGGAAAAATAAAACACACAGTTCCAAAAGGTTTGATTTTTAACGCTGCATTTTAACACTGTTGGCTTGTACTAGAATAAAGACTTAAATATAAAAAGGATGAAGTTTTTCCTTGCAATCACTCCCAGTTAGATGTTTTGAGCGAGCATGTACTCTAAAAAGCAGCTCGCTCGAGACTGACAGGAAGTCTGACTGCTGCTTGCAGTAATCACGGCTCAGAAATTTCACTATAACGCTCAAAACGGAGCGGAGAAGATTTTTGCCTATTTATGTAGACGCTTAATCTGCCATTTCTTGTTAAACCTATGCTCCGACTTTAAACATTTTAATCATATAACTCATTTTTTTAACTGCTTAATAACATACCTGAAAACTCCAGACAGACGAAAAATACTCTAAGAAAAATACTCCTCTTCAGCATTATTATTAACATAGCTATGCTAGCTAAGGAGCTAACAGCTAGACTGTATTAATATCTGAAGTGGAATTAATTTCTCTCGGTAATCTGAGCTGTCAGTGAGTTGACATATTTTCCACCATGAAATAAAAAGTTATATATGTAGTTAACAATACTGTATATCCGAAAGATTTGACAACTGAAGTTAAGTGATTTTTTTGTGGGCATCACTAAATAGAGCGCGTGGAATAGTTTTAGCATGCGTGCTTGTTAGCATAGGGTGTGAGGTGCTGTTATATAAGCAACATAAAAATGGCCTTAATTGCAGTTTACCGACTGTGACGTTCCCGCTGTGAAAGCAAATGTTCTTTAAAATGTCGCAGAGAGAAAGAAAGAAAACGTCAGCAAACTTTTGATCGGACCACAGGATACCACCGTGGAGACGGCAGAGAAAGCTCACCTTGAACGGTAAGTTACGCTCATTGGCAACACCTACCTAACAGTCCCACCCAAAAAAATACTAATAGGATTTACACAAAATCACTTAAATGTTGAATTTCAAGGTCAGATCGGCAAAATAGCAAAAGGTTTGCAAGTATGAAATAAACTAAAAAAGTGCAGGATAAACATACCAATGACCAGGCATGCAGCCGGCCAACTGTACGGATCCTTCACGAACAACGACACCACTTGAATGGGGTCCACTAGTACACCATACCTTAAAACAGTATACAGTGATTACCAAGATGACAAAATGACAGTATACATGAGCTACATATTCACGTCTATGCATTCTCCTTATCTAACAACCTTCTGACACAATTGTTCCTTTATGTGGGGATGCGGTAGCTTAGTGTTTAAGGTGTTGGACTACTGATTGGAATGTTCCGAGTTCAAATCCCATGTGTATCAAGCTGCCGTGCTGAGCAAGGCCCTTAACCCTCAACTGATTAGTTGTATAAATTGAGAAAATATTGAAATCGTTCTGCAGAAGGGTGTCACCAAAAGCTGCAAATGTAATAATGTGCTTCTATCTTTTGTTTGAAACAATACATGTCCACCTGTCTCACCTGCACATCTGCTCTAACTGTGTCTCATAAATGTTTGTTTTGCATGTGAAAGTGTTTGCATGGCTGTGACTAGAGCTGGCAGCTGGAACGTAACTGCTTGCCTACAGTGGAGTACAACATGATAGCAGCATATGGTGCCCTCAGCATGGGGCTCAGCAGTCCCACCGAGTCAGAGCTGGTCCTGTGCATGCACCCAAGCAACCTAAACATCTCGCCTATTCCAATCATTATAGTTAATAGTTAGGTGAAGTCTTGGACATATGGTTCCTACAACAAGTGTTCTTTACTTCAAACTGGCCTATAGCACAAGCCAAGCCTGATATCAAAAAGTATTTTCATAAAGAAAGCTAACTGATCATCATGAAATATGGGCCAGTATGTAACGTCTACAAACCTGAGAAGGTTTTCCAAGAAGAGACGTGCATTGCTCAAGATCTGTAAGACAAACACAAAAAGTGACAGAAGCTATAAGGTGACTGCTCTTAAGTTAATCATACCGTTCATAGCTAATAATATCATTTCACAGTATGGGTAGCATTACTAGACAGAAAATGGATTATTGTCACCATTTTGAAATCAAACTATCATTTTTGTTTTTCATTCTATGGAGCAGTAAAACAACTTCAACAATATATAAAGCCAACCATGTCTCTGTAGTAACCTTGGAAACCCTCAAAGGCAGAATAAAACGTAAAATGTAAATGTATCCATCTGTGTTTGAAACTGAGAATGAAACAAGCTAACCTCAGCTTGGGTTCATGATGAGGAGCCATTTCAGGAAATCTATTCTTAGGTGCCACTTGGCACTAACTGTGTCCCCCAAATACACTGCAGAACAATGATTCATCGAGTGCCAAGTGAGTGTCATGCCACATACTTCAACACCATCACTTGTTTTTGAGCTACTTTAAATGCATCCAGGGAATGGTAATGTGCCAGAATTGCCAAAGTGATTCTTTCTAATCATTACAATGTTATAGAAAAAACTTTCAGGATATCTTCACGGTCATTGCAACAACAAGCAGCTCATTACACTATTATCCATGGTGCTATATAGTGACTATTATAACAGACATATCAGTGACATGTTGCTTTATTGTATTTTTATGTGTCGAAGGTTACAGCCGGTCAGGAACAGTACAATGCATAAGGTACAGGTCAAGAACTTCAGTAAGTGTTCACACAAAACATCAGACAGCTCTTTTCAAATCTTCAATTGTTCAGTACTGGTGAGCCTTGGCCCATTGTAGTCTGATGTGGTCTTCTGCTGTTGTAGGCAAGGTTTGGCTTCTTGTGTATTCTGAGATGATTTTCTGCCTCTGCTGTAGAGTGTTGTGAAGGTCAGAGCTCTCTCCTTAACAAGGTTTTCCTACCTGCAAAACTGCTGCTGGATTTTTTGTTGTTGTTGTTTCTGGCACAAATCTGTGTAAACTCTTGAGATTGTTGTATGTGAAAAGCCCAGGAGATCACATGTTAGTGAAATACTTAAACTAGCCTGCCTGGCACAAGTACCAGAAATTGATGTAAAAATGGCCTGATTAGCTACATGCATGAATGTGCTAGGGTTCATGTGTTCCTATGTGCACATTCATACACTCATTAACACCTGGGCACAGTCCAGCTAACAGCATGAACAGTTGGAAGAAACCTGCACAGATACTGGATGTAAATACCTACTTGGGTATAACTATAGAACTATATGATTGAAGGTTTTGTGGCATCCATATTTGTGCACCGAGCAGCCCCGTTCAGATTTAGTCCTCATTTGCTGTTTTATATGTATATTTACTCTAGCTGTGAGGATTTCATTCAGGCAACAGGGCAGCATTAAGGTCAGTCAATGATATTGAGTGATTCCTGGGGTGCACTCAGTGCTTCAGTTCCCCCAAAGGTGTTCAGTGGGGTTGAGGTCAAGCCCCTCTATGCAGGACACTCAAGTTCTTCTACTCCAACCATCTACTCCAATGAAGGGAAACTGTAATACTAAAGGATTCAAAGACACACTATACAACTGTGCACTTTCAACTTTGTAGAAACACTTTGGGGGAAGAACCACATATGGGTATGATGGTCAGGTGTCCATGGTTTTAACCACATAATGTATTGACCGGTGCTGTCCGAAAAGAAACTTCTCAACCATTAACTCGATGTTCACCAGCTATTTTAGTAATGAAACTGAGATGGGTAATTTATTTGGATGATTTATTTGCACAATTTATTTGACAGGAGCTTATTTCCTTTATGGTATGGCCTTCTGAAGACAGTAGCCAAGGCTCTGTTCAAGGATTATCAACTCACTTCAACAAGGTACACAGTGAGTCGTGTATGATACATGATTTGTTAGAACAAGAAAAAGGAGATGGTGAAGATTGATGTCTTTTGTTTTACTCATACAGGTTACACAACAATCAGGCTACAGTTACAATTTGTCTTGTGTCTGCATGGCAAAAAACAACAACAACAACAACAAAAAAAAAAACAACTCACCAGCATGACAACACACCAGTTCAGGATTCCTCTGTAATTTTTGAAACTGCTTGCAGAGCTCAGCATCGACTCTTGCAACCTGTGGCAACTGTACGAACAGAAGTGAAGCAATCAATGCAATCAAGCGGCTGAACCTGTTCTGTAATGTGGACCACACGAAAGGGTGATTTCTGTGGTAATAAATTGAGATTCTGTGAACGAGGCACCACTAATCCTTGTACTGAAGTTTCCCCACCACAGTGTAAGGACACTAATCTGAGACATGCAATGGGTTACAAATGAACTTCTTTTTTTGGTGATTTTTGAAGTAAGCTGCTTTATTATACAGTCACACCCAAATGAACACGAAACATGGGCAACATTTGTAAAAAAGTATATGATACCAAACATTATGGTAAATTAAAACAGTTGGTAGAAACTTTGAATATCTCCAGAATAAGCAGTTTTTCACCTCAGGTTATCGTTCCGAATAACTTTTCGCTTCTCCTCGGGTAAAACCCACGTCTGTGCGTCGTGTCCCTTGTGTTTAGATGGAATCCACGTGGGACTGTTGGTATCAGGTGAGCTCGCGCCATTCGGACGTCGCACAAGCTCACCTTTAGCGCTGGTGATAGTTGCGCGCCTTCTGCTGCGAGTTACAGCACGGAAGTCCTTCTCGTCACCCATGACCTAGACTGGATGCACTACGATATTTCACTTAGTAGATAAGAATAAGACCCAAGTGAAGAAGCACGCACGAGTCTTACCCATGGCTTGAAACAAACGTCTCTTCTTAAAGGGTCAAATATTCCTGAATTGCAAGCGCGCGCTCGGATTTTTCCAGGACGCGTGTATTTTTTTCCACGTCACACCTTCCTGTGCACGCGCTGAACTTTTCTCTGGACGCGTTTCCGCAGTTTCAAAACTTTACAAGCGGCTTCCTGCCTCGAGCCAATAGCAAACCAAGAGGAGGGGGGGGGGGGGGTTAGTAATAATATAATAATATAATAATAAATGATTTTCTACGTCAGAACCGACTTCATGGTGTTGAAAAAACTATAGAGATTACGTGCGGTTTGTTTATTTATATGTTTATATTTATACACTATTTATTACATAGTGAACTCTTGTGGGCGTGGCGACTGTGGCCTATTTGCTTATGTTGTGTAACCTTTTTTATTCTTGCCCATGCCTACCAGTGCTATACTTTATTCTTTAAATCTCTCTAACCTCAGAACTTCCACAACAATATATATATATATATATATATATATATATATATATATATATATATATATATATATATATATATATATATATATACGACCACGAGTAATATTGCACGTTTTTAAACATGTGTTGTTTAAATACACTGTTATTGTTATTATTACAGTGAAACAGTAATAACAGTGTGTAATTATGGTGACTGGTTCACTTCAGGGAGAAAAGAGAGTCTGTATCGCTTCTTAAGACACTTAGGATATAACAGTCTGTCACTGAAGGAGATGCTCAGAGATGAAACCGTTTCATACAGGGGGTGAGAGTCGTTCTCCAGCAATGGTGATAGTTTTGCTACCATCCTCCTTTCTCAAACCTCCTGTACAGTGTCCAGAGGAATCTCCAGGACTCAGCTGGCCTTCCTGATCAGCTTGTCCAGTCTCTTCCTCTCTGCAGTAGTGATGCTGGTGCACCAGCATACCACACCATAGAATAGGGCTGAGGCAACCACAGAGTCAAAAAAGGTCTGTAGCTCTCCCTGCACTCCAAAAAGACCTTAGTCTCCTCAGCAGAAAGAGTCTGCTCTGTCCTTTATTATAGATTGCCTCAGTATTGTCTGTCCAGTCCAGTTTGCTTTTCAGATGAACACCCAGGTATTTGTAAGAGTCCACTCTCACAATGTCCTTTCCCTGAATGATCGCTTGGGATAATGAAGTTTGTTTGTGCCCACGCAAAATCCACCACCAGCTCTTTGGTTTTCCCCACATTTGGCACCAGTCCACAAAGTGGATGAGACCCCAAAAATCTGACCCTATTGGTCCGGAGATGAAGATTTGTTATGTAGGTTTTCATTTTAATGTCAGCTCATCAAAAACATAGACAATAAGGAGGGAAAATACAGAATTAGAAAAATGGTTAGGTTTAATCTTTTTGGTCAGAGCAAAATATGAATAAAAAGTGTATATGGCTTAAGAATCCGTACACCAACAGTCTTGCACAGTTGTTGCTAACACCATCAATAATAATACAACCACCTGGGTGTTTGCTGCACATGTATGCCACCAAATAAAATAGCCAATGAGACATTAATTTTATGCAGTTTCATGCCCTCTGTTTGCCTTCCTGCATGGCCTGTCAACTGGAGGAACGGGGCTCTGTGGGGTGGAGATGGATCTTTTGGTTGTAAGGTATGGGCCTGGCTGTGAGAGTGTCCTTGGAGCTGTAATGAAGTCTAGAATCTGAAATCAGTCACTCCAGCATAGTGGAGAGAATTTCAGAGCTTTATCTTGCAAGTGTGCCACTTTTACTCAGAATCATTACAGAGCGAAAGCTAGTCTATCTCAGTTGCAATCCAGGCAGACTGATAGACAGTTCACTGGTGGCATCCTGTGTCAGCACTTTCTGCAGTTAAGCCAAGGACTCAGCTCCTGATCTACCTGTTTCTGCTCTCTCTTTTTCTGCCTCTCCTTTGCAATAAAAGTGATATCAGGCAACACCAATATAATTAATGATCCATACTTGCCTGGAAAACTACAAAGGTCCTGACATGACATGTTGGTTTAAGGAGAGGCCATGAATTAAATTGCTAAAGCCATAGTTTTTACATATTGTCCATTGTGTCCACAAAGATGTCATGCTCCCATTAAATACGTGTTAAATGAAGTAAAAAAAAAACATCTCAGCATATAAACAGTTAGTTGTGACAAACGTGACATATTATCTCATAGACAACACAAAAAAAATTCTAGTTGAACACAAGGCAAATCAAGTCAAGTCAAGTCAAGTCAAGAGGCTTTTATTGTCATTTTAACCATATATAGCTGATGCAGTACAACGTTTCTCCAGGACCAGGGTGCTACCTAAAACAAAGACAGTTAAGGACTTAAGTAAGTTAGTCCTAGCCACATAAAGTGCATCTGTGCAACCTGGTGCAAACAGTGTGAGACAAAAGATGAGAAGACAGATAGACAGTGCAGGACAAAAGACAAGAAGACAGAAAGACAGTGCAGGACAAAATACAGTGCAAACAAAAAAATTTCAAGACAATACACAAAAGACAATACACATAAACAGAGCCGACCAGTGTAAATACTGTACTGTATGTTCAACAATATTGCATGTGCAGAGATACTGGAATGAACACAGTATTATAGCAGCAGTTACCTGAGATGTTGTAAAGGATTGTGAACAGCAAATGACTGAAATGTGAAACAGCATGTGCAAAGAGCAAAAAAACAGTGTGCAAAAACAGCATGTAAACTCTGTCTGATAACGGCATTTTTGATAAATGCACCAATCAGAGACAACCTGTGAAGGAGATCTCCAATTGTAATTCTTTGGTGGTTGCTGAAATGATTTACCCATGTCACAGTACTGCTGATTATATCCTTTTCAGGTTTAAAATAAAATTATATATCATAATATCATCACAAATACCTGTGGCATTGGATAAAAGTCAAAAGGAATGGCCATCACTGTGTCTCACAGTTTTAAAAACTGTCCCAAAGTAATTACCATGTCATTTTTGCTTTGAGGCCACGAGATGCTTAAGATATACAGCATACGTTTTTAGAAGTATTCATTTGTGCCTAAAAATCATCCGCTACGATGCTTTGTCATCTCAGACACTCTGTAGCTCTCTGCATTCATGAAAACACTTATATACACAATGTGTGGGATGAGTATTTGAACTTCAGTGAAGGCTGATAATTCTGTTGTCATACTTTACATTCGGATGGCTGTTTGTGACTGGCAGCACTGCAGGCTGAGAAAACATGTTTGTTCGTGGTTGTAGTTTGTCTCATGAATAGCAATGATAATTGTGTTTATCAAAATACAACACCCTGCAGTGCAGTTCATTTAAAGTGTTAGTGCTTGTGAGACTGGGCTGCACAGATAAATCAAAACTCCTGCTAGCTAAGGGTGTGATTTCCCAGTGAAACCTCCCAGCTAGCGTCATCAGTTGTGCTGAAACAGCTGAGGATTCTAGAATTCTCTGCTATTATCAGCAAGAATTACACGCCACGATCAGCTGAAGACTCCAGCACTCTCTTTCATAATCAGCTGAGGTTTTTAGATTTCTGTGCCCTAATAGTAAAAGAATTCTAAAACTTTACACCATTACATGCAAAGGATTTTGTAATTTGCTATAATGATCAGATTGGGGTTCTACTAAGATCAGCTGAAGAGCCTAGAATGCTCTTCTGTAATCAGCTGAGGATTCTAGAATTTTGCATCATGATAAGCTAAAGAAATTTAACTTATCTGTTGTAATCATTTTAGGATTCAAGAATTACCTGCAATGATAGCTAAGCTTGGCATTATTTGCCTGACATCAAGCCTCTATACATGAAAAATCAATGACCATGAAAGTCTGTATTAACCATAGATAGAACAGTGAAATATTTTTAGTTTACATTTTGAAATAAGAGCAAATGTTTAAAAAAGTATATATAGCTTAAGGACATTACATCCCTTGTGTGGTGTTTTTCTCAGTGTACTATATTTATGTTGTGACTGAGATGATAAAAAGGCACAATGTAATCATGTAAACATTTACAGCACCCACGAGATTCCTTTTTAAATTGTTTATTTTTATTTTTTTTAATATATATCTCCTCGCACCATTGCAAAAGGTTATGTAAGGGCTCTACTGTGCTAATACTCTGTACACAAGTTGCACTCTAATGTCTCTCCATCACTACTTTACAGTCACAGTGTAGAGATTTATTAAATATTTCCTTCTTATCAAGACGTTATAATAGTTACTATTGATGTGTTATCTTGCTAAAGACGTACTTGACTGCTAATGCCCAGCATGAATATAATTAAGTTGATATTGATTGAACAACCACTGAGGCAACAAATGAAGGAGATTTAAGCCAAGAACAAAGACCTGTTCACTGTGGGTGACAAGAGTTTTATCTGTTTTGGCACAGGCATAAGTCCTTTGGCTTTGTTCAGAGAATTCTGGCTCTATGTTTCAATATATAAATGGTGAGTTTTAAATACCTCACTCTTTCTGATTTCATGAATATTCAGGCTTTTATCATATGAAGGCATGTAAGGTGAAGCATGATACTGGTGTGGCTGTGTGTTGGAATAGAATATGTAGTGTTTTGGATTGCTCATGACAAATTAAGGGATCCTTAGTATGACTTTGTCTAGAATATCTTTGTATCTTGGAGGCCCAAGCCTGTCCTGGCATGAAAGTGCCCCTGTGCATAAAGCATGCTTCGTGAAGACAAGATATGGATCGAAAAATCTTCCCTACTGAACACCTTTGGGATCTGACTGCTAAATGTGCACCAGTCCTCCTCACAAAGCATCAGTGCCTGACATCTGAATATCCTCACAGCCTCGCTCCTAGGTGTACTGGAAAACCTTCACAGAAAAGTGGAGAATATTGTAAATCTTAAATGAGGTGTTAAACAAGCGCACGGGTGTGATTTGTTCAGGTGTCCACAAGCCACTCCATGTAAATAGATCTGGAAGCCGATGCGCTTATCGATATTCATCCGTTTATCTTGAGTAACAACTTTATTTTGGTCAGGGTCGCACTGGGTGTAAGGCAGAAATGCAGCCTGGATCAGTTCATAGCTTGAGGTCTATAGAAATGTTTGAGCTTAATTTTATATCAAACATTGTAGAACTAAAATTGATCTAGAATCCTGATTTTCATGTGAAGACCATGAAAATATTAATATTAGGCAGGCTTATCATTTAATCAGAGCAAATTACCAAAGCCAGAATATAATGTTTGCGTATATTGTTTACAAATGACCTTTGAATGCAATTTGCTTTTATATTTATCAAAGCCCAAAGATAAGATTAGTACTCTACTGAGTTGGTAAAATAATATGGTAATATAAACCATAAGACATCATTCATTCATCTTCAGTAAGGACTTTATTCTAGTCAGGGTCATACTGAATCAGGAGCCTATTCCAGTAACACTGAGCTGCACCAGTCTATCACAGTAATCATCAGCAATTAGCAATAAGTTGTGTGTGCTTTTTTCTGATTACCCTGTGACATTTACAGCTTACAATTCTTACACAGCCCATACAAATAGGAATATGTTTCTATTCTTGTTCTTTGTAAGTAGATAATCTATAATGCATATGTCCTAGCTATAACTACATATTGTCTTACAAAGGCAGCCAAAAATGCTCTGTTCAGCGGAAAAGCCCATGCATGCTGATGGTGATGCTGCAGAAACTGCAGGGAGGCACGCACACACACACACACACACACACACACACACACACACACACACACACACACACACACACACACACACACACACACACACACACACACACACACTGTAGGCGTGGGATGAAGATATAAGCCTACATCACTCAGGCTCTCGTAGAACTGCACATGAGCACAGAAAGAGACATAATTGTTCATCTCTAACATTACTTAGACCCCCTACCAATTAACACATACAGAGAGAGTGCTAGTAGAGACTAGTAGTGGGTGGTATGACAATATATAAAATTTGGTGTTTCTAGGTCACTGTTTTATCACATTAAGCCATGTTAAGTTTCCTTATAATGGGTTTCAATAGAACTGAAAACACTTAATGTGAAAATGATTGTGTTCTTTTTTTAAATACTATTTTGTCCCAAGGGGAGTAGAAAGTGCTTAAGACAAGGTAATGTGAGTGATTTGGTGTTATTTGGTTGCTGTTTTGGTAGTAAGTTTTCTTTCCCCACATTATGTCTCTGTTTTGATTAGACACCTAACCACCTGTGATAAGGTTTATTTGTTTGCCCACCTGTTTGTTTTATATGGTCTATTGTATAAAAAAGAAACGGTTTGGTAAACAGTATAGAAATTGTGGTGGCATGGTGCAAATGTAGGCAGATTCAGAGTCCCAGGTTTAAGCTTGTGAAGTTTTGAATGTTCTCCCTCTCTTCATGTGGGTTTACTCCCAATGTCCAAAAACATGCAGATTAGCTACACTAATTTGGCAGTAGGTGTGTGTGTGTACATGGTGCCCTGCGATGGATTGGCATTCAATCCGGAGTGATTTCCCATGCCTTATGTGCAACATTCCCAGGTCCAGAGCAACCTGACCAGGATAAATCTGTTACTGAAGATTAATGTATGAATAAATATTGTGCCTGTCAGGGCGTACAAGTTGAAGACATACATTACACTCTTAAATATACAGCAACTGTAAGATTTTATATAACTACACTATATGTAAAAACAATCTGACCAATCTGACTCATATCATATCATATGAAAATCCCATACCAGACATACTGTAGTCGCTAATTTGATGTTTTTATAACCTACACTCCTTTGGGAAGCCTTTCTGCTAGATTTAGGAGTGTAACTGTAGGGATTTGTAACAGAATTTCAGTTCATACCAATGTTCATAGAAAACTATAGATTTTCCCAAATGACGTACTACACACTACACACTTGCACTATGCACTCTAATGTCTAATGCATTAATTTTAGATGGGTTTTATCATCTCAAATGAAACAATAACTTTTTTAAAGAAATAATTCCTTTACCAGTAAATTACTAATGATGTCAAGTGCATGTAACGTGACACTGCTGAATTTTTAATTCTATCTATTTTTTTAATCGATCCAATGTCAGTGCCTTGTATCTCCACCCTTCTTCTGCTACGTAAACAAAACCGTTACCGTTGAAGTGTCCGACAATCCGCTTGCACCATCCAGGTACTTTAAGTGTACTTCAATACACTATTAGTGTACTATAGGGAATACACTACTCACACTATGTATACTACAATATGATGCAGAATAGTGCGTAAGTGTGCAATTTGGAACGTATCTCATGTCTTTTTGGGACTGTGCTTTCTACACAGGGCTGCAACAGGTTTGGGAATCTTAGTTTCACTGCAGGAAAACTGTAATGCTACCGCATAATGAGCATCCTGTGTGCTTCAATTTTGTGACAACAGTTTGGAGAAGGCTCAAATATGTGTTATGTCTGATTGTCGGGTATAATGTATATATATTCTATATCGTGATAGAAATTTTGTTCACAAATTTGTTACAGATAAATGGTTTTAAAAATGTTTAATGTCCACATAATTCTTCTAAATTGTAACCGATAAATGGATTAAAAAAAATCCACTTGTAAGTGCATGTTGTTTTCTGTAGGCTCCAGTGATTACCCTGTTCACGCCACAATGACCTTCCACTGTTCAGTGTTCTGCAGCAGGTGGCGGTGTTGAGAGGCACCACATCTCACAACCTCCCTGTTCTGCATGCCAAAGCCCATAAAGCCAATGTGATGCAACAATGCCTTAATCCTCACTGTTTCCATCTCACTCCTTTACATGATCTGTAAGTGTCCTGATTTAATCCAGATATATTGTTTCTAGTGTAGTGTGGAAAAAATGTTTACAAGGTCAAGTGCAATGAGGGAGAAGACATAGAGATGAGGGAAAGTAGGGGAGAGAGAGAGAGAGAGAGAGAGAGAGAGAGAGAGAGAGAGAGAGAGAGAGAGAGAGAGGCCGCACTGCTATGAGTAATCAATATTTCTCATCCCACATGGCTGTGGTTGCTACTGTACACCTATGTTCCGACCACCCCCTGAACTCCCCTAGCACCACCACCACAACACACATCTGTGCACACACAATCTTGAATATGACTATACGATTGTAACACCTATTTTTGGGGAGGCTGAGACAGAGGACTCCTGTGATAAATAAGACATGTCCCCTGGATATTACATGCATGTCTAATTATGAATAAATTATGCACAGAGAAAGAGAGAGAGAGAGAGAGAGAGAGAGAGAGAGAGAGAGAGAGAGAGAGAGAGAGACAGAGAAACCCGCATATTGGATGTAGCCTTCTGTGCTTTTTTATGGGGGATTTATTGTGTGTGTGTGTGTGTGTGTGTGTGTGTGTGTGTGTGTGTGTGTGTGTGTGTGTGTGTGTGTGTGTGTGTGTGTGTGTGTGTGTGTGTGTGTGTGTGGGTGTGTGTTGTGATACAATGAGCAAGAACAAGGCCCCTGCACCCTCCTCCCACTTTCTTTGTTCAGCTACACTATGCTATGTTGTACACATTAATTCCACACAGAGCCTGGTCATATTTCTTATTAACTGAGGAAATGCATTTAAGAGCAACACTGGCCAAACTAACAAATAAGCAAATAACAAAGTTTCCTTGCTGCAGGAAAATAGCTGCTTAAACTGTTGCTCCAATTTGATCCAGTGTGATCTTTAAGGGATGATTTTAGGAGCACCAAGACTCAATGGAAGCAGAGCACACTCGCTGTGTGAGACTTTTATTAAAGATAAACACTCTGTAGTGCAGAAAAAAGAACTAGAGAAATATTCATGGATTTGATGACATTGCCCTGCTAGTCATTAGCATTCAGAAGTGCCACAATCAAACGCCTGAGGAAGTGCTTTTATTGCTGCTTTTAGTGCCTTTTCAATATACTTGCATAGAAGAGTTCAGTCATTTCCATAGTAAGTATAGTTTGCTGTCACAGTTTACATAGAGATTTTGACTGTAAACGGTTAATTTACAATTTACACACTTACTTGATACAGTCACTATATAAATGAGATCACATTTAAATAACACAGAATGATCATTATGCCCTATTTAGTAAAGCAAAATATTCAGCTTCTTGTGTTTACTGGTAAGCACATTGAAGTGAAGCTGTTACACCAAGCCCCAGAGTCAAGAGCAAGCAAACCATGAGCTAGCTAAATGAACATATTGAACAATGAACATATTGAAAAGACTCAGATGCAATTTCTTTGATACGTTCAGATGCTGATTGTCTAGAAGGGATTCACTTTCCCATTTTCTTTTTAGATCGTAGAATGAATGACAGCCAATTTACAATAGGCCACTGATGCCAGCTAATTAGTGGACAATTCTGATATTTTTGCCATGCATGCATGACTACTATATTGTGCTGTCTATTATTAGTGTTGTTCCCAACTGCAGTCCTGAGAGCCACAGTATGGTACTGTACATTTCTTTCTGTTCTCACCTAATGACTCGAATCAGGTGTGTGGGGATGTGAGAATTACACAGTAGTAACTCTTCACCGCTGAACCTGGTCAGCCTTCTTAGATGTTTTGTACTGTGGACAGTTTTTAATAGGAAAAGCCTAATTTTAAAATTATTGTTATTGAAATGTGTGTGTGTATGTGTGTGTGTGTGTGTGTGTGTGTGTGTGTGTGTGTGTGTGTGTGTGTGTGTGTGTGTGTGTGTGTGCGTGCTCTGTTTCATCTGTTGGCTTAGCCTGATTTTAAATTCTCAAGTAAGAACACCAAATATCTTTTTTAAAATCAAATCAACAAATTTACACTAGCTCAATTTTACCGACAATTAGCAATCTATAAACAAACAAACAAACAAACAAACAAACAAACAAAAAAACAAATCAAATATTAACTACACTAAACATCAAACAATTTCAGTGGTAAATTGTGTGATTGGCTTGTTAAAAATTGTGTTGTTAAATAAACATTGAAATGTTTTTTTTTTATGCAAAACCTACCTGCCCATTCACTCATTGACCCCAGTGAAGCCTTACATTTAGGCAGGAGGCAGAATAACATATACAGTAAAAGCTTGTTGTCTAAAAATCATTATCTTTGTTCCCATTAAAATAAAAGTTTTCTTGAATCTGCCATAGGAGTTGATAGAAGCCATGCTTCACTGGAGTCCTACAGGCGATGTGCCAGGGGCTTCAACAGAGATCTTCACACACTGAAACAGTTTGTGTTAAATGAACAAACTGTGCAATACTGCACTCAGATATCTGACATATTGATTCATAAATATATTGAATTTTAAGGGCAATGCACATTTCTGCATTTAATATAGAAACATTTCATTGTCAGATTTTAATAAAGCATTGATGTATTCACCTGTTTTGGACCCTGTTGAAATGGGATATAAAAATATAGGTGCATTAACACTTTTTATGTTAACTAATGAGCTGTTAAAAGACTTACCATCATCCACGACTTACCTTCAGTTCCATAAGATAATTCTGTGTGCTCGAACCGACTGCACTGGTATCCTTTCTGAATCAAATCTTTTATTTCTTACTGTCATTACAGAGATTACAAAAACAACAACAAAACATCCAGACACTAATCTGGAGATTTAAGAGAAATCTCAGGTTTCTTTTGGATACGTTATGTTGGATTGCAGCTGAAAGATTCTTTCATCACCAGCCTCTGTAATACACACAGTTAACTAAACTCTGCTGCATTTCACACGCAAAGTATTAATGTCTGATCTGTCTGACAGATAAGGCATGGCTGATAAGTATTCTGCTACAGTATTGTAGAAGATTGCAGTCTGTTGTGGGTCTTCTGGTTTGTAGTCTGATGAGGAGCAGCCCTTACAAAAAAAAATCCATCAATTACAAGTACCATGTGCAAAGCCATAAATCTGAGCATTGGCTTGTAGTTAAGAGTCCATGATGTTCAAACCGTATGCAAGAGTAGGGCCCATTCTCGGGCAGAAGGACATGGCCTATTTAATGCATTATGCAGATGATAGATATAAGAGAGTGCATCAGCGCTGTCACTCCTTTGTACCAGCCCTTAATCAGCTTTTGCATATAGGCTCTTTTTTCTTCCACAAAACCAATGCAGAATACTGTCCTTCTGGGCTATACATCCACAATTACACACAAACACACATATACACACACACGCAAATAATATTGCTGCTGAGTCAGGTGGAGTCGTCTCTTATTGAGAGTGCCATCTGAGAAGACAGCAGGCAGACAGCAAAATTAAGATGCTGGAAATACTGTAAGAGTAAAATGACTTTCAGTGCAGTAAATGAGCAGTTTTCTAATTGGGATAAAACTGAAGCATCTGAGAAAATGTCTCACTTTAAAACAACAATAACTAACCTTATAATCAACAATACATTTTCAACAATTATTGTCATTTGATATGTTTGACAAACACACTGGTAAACTCACATTCTGAGTTTTATTTTCTGAAATCAAGCCCACTCTGAGCTCTAATTATCTTGACAAGAAAATCAACCATCAACATAATTTCTTAGCCAAATGCCATGCACTTCTATGCACATGAATTAAAACCTAATCTCTTTACGCTAATAAAACATCCACATAGTGACAACTACACTATGCAACAGTCTCTCTGGCTCATTCTTGCCTCCTGTGCAAGGCAGAAAGATTGTGTCTAGTGCTTGAGCTGTTTGTCTGCTGACAGTGAGCCCCCAGCACGCTGTGGGCCTGTTGGCATGAAGAGCGTGATCAAGCAGAGAGGAGTGCCAGCATCAGACTCTCTCTGTCTCTCTGCAAGTCTGACAGAACCAGAGAGAGAAGTTACACGCACACACATATACACACAGAAACAGTGAAGGAAAGAAGTGTGCAAGAGGAGGCGAAGAAGGAAACATAAATGCAAGAAGCAGAAACTCGTCTGTGTGTAGACTAGGCTTGTGTTAAAATGACGACCCTTGTGTTCGGGTGCAGCGGATATGAAACACTGCAGTTCAGAGTTGTCCTCTGAGATCCCCAGCTTTCAGATAGTGTTCCTTTATAGCTGGGACATAATGAAATAAATATGAAAGGTTCCTGTTACTTTTCTTATTCGGTGTCGGCTGCAGGTTCTGTGAGATTCTATAGTAACTCAATTTTCAGTGAGTTATCATTGGGGTGAATACACACTAGTGAGTAGCGAGAGCTTAAGAATAAATCTGGCTGCATAAGAAAAAACATGAAATGCAACCTGATGTTTATTGCCTCTAGTGTTGCCAGTCTGTCACAGTCTTGTGTTTGACAGCATCCTGTTTCATTCAGTGAATTAAAATCTCATTTGCATTATCATTTTTTATTTACTTGTCACCCACAAATATCTTTGTTATTCTGCATTCCTATAATCCCATTAACTCTCTCTCTCTCTCTCTACCAGCTTTAAGCACTGGTTTTAGTCAAACAAATGCTGATTCATGTAACCTGATCAAACACAATGCTGTGGACCTATTGAGTGGTTCTTCCATCAGGGAAGAACTAGCATTACACATTCCCAGCTTAGTCTGATCCTTCTTATAAATATAACTGTTTTCCCAGATGAAATAAAAAAAGAGAAAGAAAACATATAAACAAAGACGCTGAGTCTTGTGAGCAGAGATTTATGCTCTTTAATCTGGAATGACTGTCAGATATATGAAATTAAATTAACAAACCTGGTTCTCCACCGGGGAAATTCAACACATTATTAAAAAACCTGTCTCGCCGGCTCTAAGCTCTTTACAGGAATTACAAATACTGATTATTGGTATAGAACTGTGCCAGGTGCTTTCTGGTATTATGGCAAAATGTAGGCAGCAAAATGAGGGAGGAAAAAATTAAAGAAAATGAAAAGAGCAAGGAGACGAGAGATAACAGCCCATTTAATGTGTACATAAGAGTAGGCCTCATGAAAAAGGAATTTCAAGAATGTGTACATTTGTCAATATATATATAGGATTTAAAGACGTTCAGAAAAGAGCAGGTGAAGTTCAGGTTAAACTTTATAGGGCTTATGCAATTAATAACTGTCAGTGAGGCGAGTGAAAGCGAGGAGTGTCATTAGTGCATGTTACCGCTGAAGTGGATTTATTTTTGTTTTGACAACGCAGTGTGTGAGCATGCAGGGGAGTGTTACTCTCTGAGATCTTGCTGGACTTTAGACGTTTGAAAGGCTGTCAGTGAGCATATGCCATCAGGTTCTGTGCATTGCAGTAATTTGGAGCTGTCTTGTCTTCAGATGGTGAGATTACAAAGACTACAAAATGAAGAGAGTTCATTGTTTTTGTGTGTACTGCAAGCGATGGACTGTCTAAAGTAAGGAAAGAATTCACAAAGAAAAATACAGGATGAAGTAGAGCCAGTTGGCACCTTAAAACCTGGTTTCGACAGGGCTGTCGTTTTCAAGTCTTTATCTTTTAATCAGCTTCTTAAACTTGGGTTGTGTGCCATCTTGTGTGTACGCAAGCAGGCACAGAAGAGATTCTGTCTGTTTTCCTGGACCAAACTGTGCTTAGCCTTATGCCTGGAGTACAGTGACAGAGAGGAATCTTTTTCTCATCTCAAGGCCTGGCTCAGCTACACACACACACACACACACACACACACACACACACACACACACACACACACACACACACACACACACACACACACACACACACACACACACACACACACACACACAAACTCAACAACAAGGGAAGACTTTTCTACTGAGGTTCTACTAATATAGCAAATGATACCCATGAAACGTTTTTGTCATGTGCAACATATTAAAATAGTAGCATATCCTCTAGGACAGTAATAAATATGGAATATAACATGACACAACTTGCTGTTTAAGTAAATAATCAATTTGGTGGTATGATGCAGGGCCTGTACAAACCTGAGGCTTATCATTTTGCCTGTAAGATCACACTGCAAAATGTAAAACAACCTACCAATTATTATTATTTTTTTTAATCAAGAAAAACCTTCAAGAAATATTTGTTCATTACCACAAACGCTAAAGACTTTCCCGTGTCAGAACAGGACACCTCTGACACTAGACTCAACAATGACATTGTTTTGTAAATCTGTTTATGTGGCATGTTCACTGTACAGGTCACTGTGTACGGTGTTATTATAGAGATGATAACATATTAGAATGAACACATTTATATAAACCGTGTGGTGGGAATCACTGTCAAACCTTCTGACCAATCAGAATCGGGAATTCAACAGCACTGCGGTACAAATAGCATGTATACGTGCCTAGTGTTTTCTGCATCTTAAAGAATGCCTCATATTGAGCATGTGGCGATAGTAAATACCCCCTACTACTGCTGCTTCTGTTGTGTGACTTTCAGAGAGGGATTTTATACTTGAACACTCCCAAACTGAACAGAGACTAAATAGTAACATCAAAAATAGCATCAATGTCAAGGCTTTTGTCTGTGCTGCTACTTTGGAGGGCTGTGCAGTCAAAACAGTTGCATCTGGAGTTCACCTCTGCCTCAAAGTGAGCAGGGCCAGACAGATGGGCCAAAACCCTGCTGCTCAGCAAAGGGCATCGTCTAACAACCACACACTCAGATCTGTCAGCCCCAACTCAGCAAGAGTGAGAGGGAGAGAATGAAGGAAAGGGAATAGACTGTGGAGATTCAGAGAGATGGAGAGATTAATTAGAGTTGAGATGAGAAAAATGAGCAGGTGTGGAAAAGATTGAGCGATGGTATCTAGGATTTGAACTCATTTGACCATGATAAGAAGAATGATTTCATGAAACGATTCAAAATGTAAATGTTTCAGGAAGTGTCATTTTAATTATATATAAGTTCAACATGAGCATGCCAACAGAAATTCAGAACCTTTAGCAATAAACAATGAACCAAATCAGGTGCTGGAGAGGATCCACTAGACTTCATTATTATATTGTAGCAGGCATCTGGTTTATTAGCAGTTGGCAACCTGCATGTGGCCATGGCCACTATGACCAAGCGGCATAATCTCAGTGTTGTGCAAACATGTGTTGCCATCTGGACCACTGTACACTGGCTTTTGCAGTCAGAAAGCCGGCTGCCAGGGACGGAAATACAGTTTACCGCTGAGGACTGCACTGCATCTTTTCTACATGCAGATACCTGTTCAAATAAATAATGTAATACTCATAATTAATAAAAAACAAACAAGAACAAGTCTATCAGTTCATTGCCTCCAGAATACACCTCAATTTCTAATGTAGTTTAAATTATTGCAGGTGTGTTATGGAGCAGGGAAAATATTTGCTTGGTAATAATGCGACTCATGTAAACTTTAGACAGAGCATTTTGTACTGATTTAAAAATATCAGCCTTCCATAAACTCTTCAACTGGGCTACAAAAGGAATCCAACAAGCTATGATTGTCTTATACATCATATACTTGTACATCAGTTTTCAGCTTTTGTTCATATATGCATGATATGCATTCCATATTACTAGCTCACAATGAGGTCATTGCTGAATAATCATCTCATATTTGCTGCAATGTCCCTGGGCTGCATTTTGTGAAAGGAATTTGACTTTACAGCATGCACAGACTGTTAAATGAAAGTTTCTGAGCCTTTTTCTTGATTCGTCTTCATCAAAAGCACATTTGAGGTCTCTCTCCCATAAGGCTGTGCTGGACGCATATCTTTCCTTATCAGGCCTGACAGCCTAATCCATGAAAAACAAAACCACTCATTCTCACCCTGCCATCCAGAATCAGCAGAGCAGGCTAAAGATGAGGAGCACGCTCATAAAACTCTGCAATAATATTTAGCCCTTAAACAGATGAATCAGTGCTGAAAAGCGGGCATTTTCCGCCTCACTGTAGAATGCGACACCCGAACAATCCTTCAGAAAGCAGCAATCCACATCCTGCACGACTGAATGGATAAACTCATATGACAACTTGTCATATGGCTTTCCTCAATATTAGAATATAATGCTGAATTATAAATTGTCATCTTGGGAGTTGTTACATTTTTGGTTGCTGTGCAGAAGAATACATATATACTGTATATAAGTGTTTGGTACACATTGTTAATATGTCACATAGTCACAAACATTCCAGTGCAGAAGCTGAGGAAAATTATTTTTCACATTTTAGAAGAATGCTATTGTCAGAAATACTTGGAGATGGAAACAATTGCACAGGAATATTTGTAATAATAAGGAACTAAAAATACATGTTTTCTACAAGGTAAAATTTGCCTACAGAATACAAACTTTGCAATCAACAACACAGACAGTACACCTATACACACACACACACACACACACACACACACACACACACACACACACTAATAATTGGTCTGACAGGTAGCGTAGTGTGGGAGTGCGGTGTGCTGAAGATGTGTGGCTGAAGATGTGTCCACACCTATAGAATTCAACATATAGTGGTACCAATATATAGAAAACTGCTTTAGGCTCAGCGCACAAGCTTCACATTAGTCTCACATGCTTCACTTATTTTCTTCTCCCCCAAACCACTGTTGTGTTAACAAATCTACAGCTTCACAATTGCTCAGCATATATTTAAGTCACATTAGTTTTGTAAATTTTTTTCGCTCCATATTTTACATCGTCAACATGGATTGGGTTGATTATATAGAAGCACTTAGAGGTGACATACATGTGAGATCTAAAATGCAAAAAGCCTTTTGTTAATCCAGAGACAGACGTAAAAAAAGAAAAGAAAAGAAATCTATTTCAAAATAAGAAAATAGAATTAACAACTGATAACCGGTTTAAATAGAATTAAGATGAGAGCAAATAGACTTTAATGCTTTTTCTTAAAAGACTTTCAACAAAGTGAATGTGGTAGAAAATATTGTGAAGCATAAATAATGTTGGATAAATAATAAAAACATTTGAACAGTATTAACCTTTTAACAGTTTCATTAATTTAAACATTAACAATTTGGCTTATAGTCCTGCATTACTTTATGTGAGTGTTTTTTATGCTCCTTATTTCTCGACCAGTGAGCCATTCAATGCACTGATTTTCTCAACTCCTGTAGAATTTTCCTAATAAAAAAAATGCCAGACTGAAGACCGTATAGTGTCCAGATTTGTTATCCACAAATACTCACTCAGAAAACTTGTGGTGTTAACGATCAGGAGAAAGAGGTCAGATCATCAATGCTATTTTTTGTTGTTGTTGTTGCAGGTTTTCTGAAACCCTGTCTACAATTAGGACACAATGGAATGAATGCTGAGCTGGTTGTTCTGCTGCATGTGCCAAAGACCTGTGCCTAGTTTCCTGAGGCTAGAAATGCACAGGAAACTGAATACATGTGGCCTTTTTCTTTCCTTGACCGGAGCTTTGAATTCTGGTCTTTTTAAAGCTGACCTGATTAGCTCTCGTTTGGAAACAGTGCAACCTGTCTTGTGTTTAACTGTGACTCTGTTCCTAGAGCTGTAGCTTTCTTATTAGGGAAATAAATAAATAAATAAATCATTAAAAAAATTACTCTGTATGTACAATCATTAATTTTTAAGTGATGTGAAATTTAAGATGAAACGAATGAACTGTTAAAGTGAATGTACTACATAGCATATTTTTGGACATCTTGGCCTTTTTAAGAAGCATTTTCCTTATTCTAAAATAGTGTTGCTGAAAGGTCAACATTGATGCTGGTAAGTTATGGCTGTGAGAGCATGTCTGTTCTGTATAGAAATTTATATACAGCATATGGCCAAATGTTTTTGGACACCTGATAATCACAGCCATATGCAACCCATTGTAAATATAGTTCCCTTTTTTAATGAGGTCAGTGTTTTCATGTCTTCATGGACTTTTATTTTTAACACAGGTGCATTGTGATGTTTGGGGCTAGACCCCTTTAGCACGAGTGAAGGAAAACTGTATCGCTACAGTATGAAATCCTATACATTTGTGTGATTCCAAATTTGTGGAAAAAGTTGACATTGTGGTTATAACACACACAGAAACCCAAATGCTTCAGGAAAATCAGCAATACTACAAAATACAGTAAAATGAATGTAACATCCAGGAAGGCTGAATGCATGAGCATCAAATTAAGGCTCTTGGTTATTTCCCTTCATAATATACAGACACATAATTTGAAACATAAATGACACTGATTCAGAGGAAAAGACATAAATGACACTGATTCAGAGGAAAAAGACATACTGTAAATGACACTGAATCAGAGGAAGCAGTGGTAAAAGTTCACATAATGTATGCACCAGTGGATAGAGCTTATGGTACCAACTTTCAATGCATGAAGAAACACACACACAGTTTTCATAAGCCATTTCACAAGTCAACAGTAACTTTCAAATGCTATTTTTGCATTTTCAACCCCTGTTCACACTCTTTTAAATCTATAGAATGACACTGTGTGTGTGTGTGTGTGTGTGTGTGTGTGTGTGTGTGTGTGTGTGTGTGTGTGTGTGTGTGTGTGTGTGTGTGTGTGTGTGTGTGTGTGTGTGTGTGAGAGAGAGAGAGAGAGAGAGAGAGAGAGAGAGAGCAGGTTAACACTCTGTTCAAGTGCAAACGCATGGCTTATCCCCAGCATGGCAATTATGGACGTCAGCAGTCCGCATGAGTGTGAAATTGAATCATGTGATATTGGTCAGGGTTTTCAAAGAGAGATTTGGACCAATGTCACAGTAGCTTACGAAATAGTAAGCGAGGCAGGTCTGAGTCTTTAGCCCATGTGCCTGCCAGCAGGTCTCAGCACCATGAAAAGAAAAAGGCTGAATGAAAAAATTACACAAACAAGATCAAGATGAAATGATGCACTTGTCTAACAGGTAAAGTTGTGTTATAGTGGTGCAGATCACAGCAAAACCAATTTAGTAACTTCACACTAGTCAGTTTATTAAAAGAGCATGAGAGAATAAAAACACAGTGTATTGAAATGACACAGAGATACTCAAAATATGAGTTATAACTTTACCCTAGTCAGAAACGTTACTTTAGGGATAAATATGTAATCTAGATAGTTATTTAATCTAGATTCTTAATAGTGCTCATGATAAGCTTTTAAAAGTGCATACTGATTTTTCATGAAGAAACTTATATGATATAAGAAGGAGAATAATGTACACTGTTGTGGCAGCATGGAATAAAACAATACAAAGCTTACAGACAGCACCAACATACCCAGGCTTAGACTTTATACAGTATATGAATAATCACAGGTTTGTATCTTGACTAAACGGGATCAAACTGAATCCTGCACAATATATTTATACTATTATTCTTCAGTTTCAGAAGTCTCCCTCTTGGCATAAGTATTACTCACAAGCTTATTGCAGTTGTCGGTTCACATGCACCGAATGCCAAAAGAGTCTGCATTTCTGTGTTTTCTCTCCACACTGCATGTCACGATCCTGCTGTGGAAGGAGCAGCCGTTTGACGATGTAATCTTTGGTGACAAGCGCATTAATTTGTTACAACAGCCGAAGAGAAGCAGCATATGTGGGAGCCTGGGGCCACTTGTGGAACAACCTTATAGATTGAAAAAGACAGTGGATGAAAAACCTAGCTGTCCAGGTTAAAGACAGAAATCTAGAAAAAGGAAAAAGAATTAGAGAAATTTAGACACGCAAAAACAAAATAAAGAATTTCTGTCCTCTGTAGTCCCTAACTGAAATGTCAGTGAGCACTGAACAGAGCCAGGATACAGATCTGGGCAGCCAAGCACCGGGCAAAGTGCCGTCTCCTGTGCCAGGCTCGGTATGGGATACAGAATCTGATGCACACACTGAATTACTCACATTTCCATCCTGCTTTCAACTGGGACATCTTTTCAAGGGTAAGTTTAATAATCACCAATACACCAGCGTGAAATATATGTCCAAATGTCAGAAAGACCAGCATTTTATGTGACAGATTAAATGAATCTCAATAAGTAAAAGGTATTAATTCAGCATGATAATAAAAAAGATCACCAGGGAAAAAAAAATATATATATATATATATAAAGCCCTTCTTCAGTAGTAAGTGTAGCAACTGTGTAATAATATTGTAGTAACTGTATAATTATTATATTATAAACATTTCCAAATTCACTGTATAAAAGCATCACGTCTTCTGTGCTGGAGACTAGAAAATAAGGTTTGTAAAAAATAAGGCTAAAAACTGACATGGAAATCTGGGGAAAGTGGGTGAGGTCTTCAGCAAACATCCTCTATTTCACTTATAAATGTGTGTGTGTGTGTGTGTGTGTGTGTGTGTGTGTGTGTGTGTGTGTGTGTGTGTGTGTGTGTGTGTGTGTGTGTGTGTGTGTGTGTGTGTGTGCGTGCGTGTGTATGTGTTCAAACAGTTTATTCATTGTATTGATTATTTCATTTGTTTTCACAGTTTTCGCTAATGCACATTTTCAAGCCTGCTAGTGCTTCTGAAATGGTCAAAAATAAAACCATATGAAAACAACCTATTAATTGACTGTGTGCTCTAATACACTGTGATGCATAATACAGATGGATGAGTATATATGTAATTGCAGTTTTTTGAAAGTAGCTGTAATTGAGAAATAAGTGGTTCACTTACCTTTTAGTCCATAGGCTCAGTCTGCATCAGTCTAATTAATGTGTTTGATTATTGTCATCAGTAGTAGTGTAATAATTTGATGTTATATATGCTGTATGTATGTATGTATATATTATATATATTTATATATTTATAATATATATATATATTATAATATATATATATATTTATTTCAGTTATGCAGTTTGAGATATAACAGCATAATGTAATGCTATTGATAAATGATATGATACTGTGAGTGAAGAGAGAGAGAGAGAGAGAGAGAGAGAGAGAGAGAGAGAGAGAGAGAGAGAGAGAGGGATATGGCATGTTAAAATGGCAAGATATCTACTGAAACATATGGAATGCAAAACCAGACACCAGGTAAGACTACTATTTTCAGTCAAAAGAAGCTATGCTGAAACTCATCATCAAAATAAACAGTTATTGCTAACTTTTAACCATTGGCCAATTTCCTATCCACTGCTTCATTAAGCCCTCATTATCACGAATGTTTGAGAACATGTGGCTGACTTCCGTTTATCTCCTTAGGAGGACACATGCTAAGTTCTCTGAAAGGCTGATTTTGCGTTTGTAGTGTTCTATAGAATGATGATTCAGGAACTTTTCAACACCTTGGCTATCTTCCAGCTTTAAGACACCAAGTGTTTAGAATTTTCCAACAGATCTTGCAACATTTCCTCTCATCCGTATCTAGACTAAGCTAATCACCACAATTATGTTAAAAAAATGCTGAGGCGACTTTTTCTCTCATGAGACACAAAGAAAAAAAGAGGGCGAGAGAGCACACATGGTGGCTCATTTTGTTATTAAGGTCAGTTTTTGAGGAGAAGTGAGAGTCGCTGTTTTTGGCTGTGAAACTAATTAGGAGCGATCCCAGACTCGCTCACCATGTTTCACAGAAAGTGCCAGAGCAGGGAAGAACCTGACAGAGAGCTGAGCATGGAGCCTGAACTCCTCTGAGTTTAATAAAGCAGTGTACAACACACAAAATAGCTCAGTTGAACAAAAAAAAGGTCTGCTGAATAGGCTTGCAGAGGAAGGAGGATAGAGCAAGGGAGGAGGTTGATGAGGTGGGAAGGGGGTGTTAAAAAAGTAGATAGACAACAAGAGTACTATGGTGGTCCACCTAGAAGGATGGATGTACAGTTTAGTTGGCTGAGCTCCAGTTTTTTAGGCTCTGTACTAAACTTCCTTAAAGGTTTTATGTCAGGTAATCACCGTCTCCTACCTCCCTCAGTCTCCCCTGGGCTTACATTACGCTGAAGTTCTGCTGCAGCTGTAGTGATGCAGGATGCAAACTAAAACTCCAGGATGGATTACCTACGCTATAGGGGAAAGTGTGCACAGTGAAGCCTTACATGACAAGCAATTCATGATGCAGACTGTGCAGTTGCCTGATAAGCTGGAAATTGCTCTTTAATTAGACAATGCCATTCAAACCTCTGAAACTACACAGGCTGCAGATACGGCTTCACAATCAAACATCAGAATGGGAAATTTGATTTCAGTAACCTTGACATTGGCAGAGTTGTTGGTACCAGAAGGCTGATTTGAGTATTTCAGAAAGTCCTGGTATATACTGTACACAGGTAGAAGTCCTATGATGGCCAGAGAGGTTAGGTGGCAAGTTCAGTTCATACTTGGTCAAGTTGACATAAGAGCTTAGATGCATCGATGATAATGCCAACTCTTTATAATTGTGCCAATCAGGAAAGCACCTTAGAATGAATTACATATTCAACCTTGAGGCAGATATAGCTACAGTATGAGAAGAACGCACGGATTTCCACTTCCGTCTTAAATCATCAGGAATCTGTGGCTTCATGTGGCACTGGACAGTTAAAGACTGCAAAAAGACCAGGTGATATGTCAAATAATTGTATAACATTTCAACATTTTTAGTAGGATTAAGAGACATGTTTCATGCTTAAAAGTGTTATGTGGTACCTTTTCTCTAAGGCTTGTACTCCAGTAACATAGAGCTGAGCATTCAGATAGCGAGTCAGTGCATTATCAGCCTGAATACACAGACAAGTCCAGCTAAATGTCACTGTTCTGCTCTTGTTTATTCTTTGCATTTCCCGTATTCCAGAGGCTGTGGTAGTAAACTCTGGGGCAACACAGTTGGCCTCAATTCTGTTCCTGTCCTCCCCTGCTTTATCTCTTTTTCCTCTCTCATGCTATAGCATTTCATTCCTCTTTCTCTCTCTCTCTCTCCCCCGACTCACTCGTTTTCTCTCACCCCCAGAGGAGAGAAGTCTCACTATACCTCTGTGGGGACTGTTGGCAGCAAGTGTAGTGCCCCTGAGATGCCAAGCTGGCAATGCCTGCTGTCAGATCCATCCATGCTGGCTGACCTCGCCCTCAGTGCCCTGCATGCCTCTGCCAGGCAGCCGGGAGCTGTTGACTCACTTCTCTTCTTTTCCTCCTGCACGTTGGCACAAGCGCCACGCCAATGCAGCCTCACCTTGGTATTGTTGCCATGCTGTGGGCACATCACACTGGCACAGGGCTGGCATATTCAGAGCAGGGCTGTTGTGTCTTGTTTGCAATATTCCGGTGTTGCTCCAAAGTCCACCCTGGGGTCACTTTCAGCCTGTTGTTTCTGAAAAACTGGCACCAGGGCTTTTTGAGTGTCTCAACTTTTCAGTCTTTACAATGTCACCCATCTAATATACTACCTGGATGCTATAAAAACTGCTATAGCTCCACAAAACCAAACAATCATTACTATGAATTGTAATCAAGGATGCACATCTCCATCTCTGGCCTCTTACTCTTGCCTGGTTTCATCTAGATTTATGATGATTTTCACAATTTTTTTTTCTGTTGAAGGACAAGAAAATGACATGTTTTCTAAGCCAATTAGACTTTCAGAGAACAATTGGAAAAGATCATAACGACTGTCCTCTATGTCTTTGGGAAACTGAGAGAGCTAAACAGAAGCTAAACAGTATGTAAATGTAATGTGTGCTAATTACACTCCCAGACAGGAGACAGCAGGAAACATCCCAATAACTAGCTTTGAGGCTGGAACATAAAAACAAACACATGGGAAAAAAAGACTAGACAGAAATCAAAGGCACACAATGCACTACAGATCAGACCGGCTCATTACAATTACAGCTCTACTGCTACTGTAGACTGATTCATGTCCAACATCCACAGATATCTAGTGCTTTATATCTTTACTGATTTTCACACTCATACAGGCTCTTTCTTGTGTGCATATAAATTGTCCATGTGTTTAGGCTACATCTAATTGGCTATAAACTTAAAATAAATCCCATTTAGCAAACTTTTTGGAATGGTCCTGATCATTACTGTCTAGTGAGCGCCCACAGAGACCAACAGCCCAATCAGTGTTATCTCTCATCACTGAGGTTTCCTGTAAAAACAATCCTTTTTTTGCATGAATTTATTTTCACACCCTGACCATAATTGTACATCTCCTTACCAGATTCTTTGTAATCTATTGTGTTCACACAATTACACACTTCTAATTGTGAACATATTCTCAAAGAAAAGTTTTTAATTGCTATTTTGCATTTCTTTTCTGTAGACATGTTTAATCTTTACACATTTTGAACATTTTATAAGTTAACATTTTTCCACTTTTGGTTGTGCAGTTATCTTGGGTTCTACAATAATATCTGATTATCATATAATTTCAGCATGGAAACTGAATGGAGAAGGTTAGATTTCTTAAAAGAACCACATGAGAAGGCAATAAATACCACCTTGTTACATTCCTGCAAATATTTGCTTCATTAGGATGAAATGACTGATTTGTATATAAAGAAGCTCATTTCCCCAGACTCTGCTGCAGTGTTGTTATTTGCCCAGGTAATAATATTACCTGGAAGCTGAGATGTTAGAGGGATCTTCACTGTTATTAAATATCTAATGCAAGATCCAATACTGTATTTTTAATGATCAATTTGAACTGAAAAATTGACTTTTGTATTTGATGGATAGCTTGATAACATTGGACTGTGTTCAGAGTCCAAAAGTTACATCAAAATTTACACAAGGCATGTGTGTACAGGTAAGTACATTATCTGGGTGCTTTATTCAGATGATGTAAAATACCTGTGTATATTTAATAAGATGTCACCAGATGCCTTATTTTCTCTAGAAAAGTGTGTCTAGACCCCAACTTTAAACACAAGCACTTGCCTTTAGCCTCCCTCAATCCACAAAAAATATAATAATAATAATAATAATAATAATAATAATAATAATAATAATAATAATAATAATAATAATAATAATAATAATAACAGGGATATCTACAGTGAATTATCAACAGTATATCAATACAACATAAGAGCAAGAGACAGTTTTATAATAAAAGATAAAACAGACTAATAAAATAATCCATTAATGAGATGGTGGCAAGTATTGGAATAAACAAACTGGAACCAAGTATAATGGCAATTGATCATCCTAATTGTAATTATCACATAATCACTGCAGATTTTCAGCATGGCTTACAATCGCCTTATTTGGAATCTTTTAAAGAAACACTTGATCCAGTACATTGTATTATGTTCCATTTTATTTATTTATTTTTACTGTGCACAAACTGGCTTAATGAAGCTAGAAGATACTAAACCCTGGTCATGAAATTGTAATGTGTGTATGGGACATAGCCTATTTGATCATGCATTTAACTGCCTATTTTGAGCTTTGTTCATTTTTTTTGGCCCTTATAAAGAAAACATGACACTGGTTTGAAAGATAAGCTGATCAAGCACTCACTTGGTATGCTTGGCTTGCTTTTACAAATGATAGTTCAAAATCTAATACATAAAAATGGTGTCCTTAAAATAAACAATGAAGAATGATGTGTTTAAGTAGCATTAACCTGATACAAATCTCTCCATTCTACATGTGTAACTTTTACATAACGTCTGAACAACAGTTTCATACATCAGAATACCGATGTGCACAATTTGTTTTTAAATAATTAATAGTAATTGATAAACTTCACTTCATGTGTGTCACTCAACTAAGAATATAGGCTTTTATGTTCATTATGTATTTGCTTCACTGCAAAAGTTTGCAATACATTAAATTCATAAATATGCCAGTTTGAAGTGTGGTATATTTATAGCACTTACCTGTAAGCGTTATTAATAGGTACATGGGCTTGTCAGCAGCGAGCTTTCATGATTAGTGTTACTTCCTGAAAGAGCTTTCCACTAGTACAAGGCCAGTCTTGCAAATAACAATCAGCCTTAAACAATCAGTCAACCCCTCCTTCGAAGAGCTAGACTTAGACATAGACCTATTGATTATACTACAGTTTTGCCCCGTAAGTGAAGTACACAACTCCTCATGTTAAAACATCACAATTTAAACAGAGAGTAAATAAATAAACTTGTACAGTTTTTAGAGTTTAGTGTTTGCAGTGATGAGACATTGGATCTCAAAAGACAGTGTAGCTGTATCTCAAACATCTACAGTGCTTTCTATATGCGTAAACCACTTTGTGAAAAATGGAAGACAGCCGTTCCATTGTGCAGCACACACTACCATACATCATAAGAAAAGCATTAAGCTAGGCCGCACACACTTCCCTAAGTCAGACAATAAGGACAGCAAGACTATGAGCTGCTTTTGTCTCTGCTGTCACAGATAAATTAAACACTCTGTGCCTGACGAACCACACCTTATTAACACTTACTGCCATAACTAGACCAGATGTCACAGGCTCATTGTCATACAAATGCAGCTAATTAATCCTCTCGAACTACACTCTCATAGACGCCACTAGCCTGTTGCTGAAACATTCACTTTTGATTCATTGTGCTGCACCATTTCATCTGGAACACTGCTGGCTGCAGTTCCTGTGTGTGTGTGTGTGTGTGTGTGTGTGTGTGTGTGTGTGTGTGTGTGTGTGTGTGTGTGTGTGTGTGTGTGTGTGTGTGTGTGTGTGTGTGTGTGTGTGTGTGTGTGTGTGTGTGTGTGTGTGTTCGTGCGTGCAGGACCTTTGTGTGTGTTAGGTGAAGAGCAGCCAGACCTGACTTCTAGTGATGGATGATGCTTAATAAGGGTATGAAGTAAAATGATGTCAGGGAATAACACATTTCTCCATAATTATTTTGTGCATTGGTCTGAGCAGTAATTGCTGCAGTTTTGGTCTACGCTGCACTGATGCACAAGTGATGGATGTCAGTTGTCAAGCAGAGCTGAAGAGTAGGTGAAAAATTCTGTGAAAAATTCTATTTCCTCAGAAGGCAATCTCTTTGTGTTGCCTGTGTCTATTTAGATAAGATTCTGTTCTGCCTGTCAAACTTCTAAGCCATAGTCAAATTATGTGTCTTTGCTGATGACACAGAAAAGTACCTCTCAATATTTTAGCTTTCACTAATGACAGAGTCCTACAGCCTACATTGGCGGTATCAACATAATCATGAGAATCTTATCTCTGTTAGATGCTGGTTACCTGTTAACTGACAGCATAATAAAACGAATAATAATAATAATAATAATAATAATAATAATAATAATAATAATAATAATAATAATAATAATAATATAACAACAATAATTGGGGGGCACGATGGCTTAGTGGTCAGCACGTTTGCCTCACACCTCCAGAGTTGGGGGTTCGATTCCCGCCTCCGCCTTGTGTGTGTGGAGTTGGAGTTCCTGCGATGGGTTGGCACTCCGTCCAGGGTGTATCCTGCCTTGATGCCCAATGACGTTTCCGTGGCTCCCCGTGACCCGAGAATAGTTTGAATAAGCGGTAGAAAATGAATGAATGAATGAATGAATGAATGAATGAATGAATGAATGAATAATAATAATAAAAAAAAGTTGCATATGTACTTTATTTAACTCCTGTATGATGAGTTTGGATTTATGCTTTCAGTATAAGACAATATATTTAAGTATAATAAACTGTACCACATTACAGAGAGTGAGAGAGTGAGAGAGTGAGAGAGAGAGACAGAGAGAGAGAGAGAGAGAGAGAGAGAGAGAGAGAGAGAGAGAAAGAGAGAGAGAGAGAAAGAGAGAGAGAGAGAGAGAGAGAGAGAGAGAGAGAGAGAGAGAGAGAGAGAGAGAGAGAGAGAGAGAGAGAGAGAGACAGACAGACAGAGAGAGCTTGAAATGAACAGCTGAATGAATCACATCTATAAATAGGAAGGCTTTATATTTGCTCATCGAGCTGTCAGTTTTCCACTGTACACAGTTAACAGATACTGTAGTGTTTCTATAAGTCCAGCTGGGCACAAATGAATAATATAGGAGTTAATTCCGCATTGTACAGTAGGTGTTAATGCAACTCTGAGGAGCTTTCAATGGAGATAAGAACATGCCTTGAGTTACACAAATTGCAAAAGCCATCATCTTGATCAGACTCAGGCTAGACTTGCTATAAATAAACTGCAGCATTACATTTTCTCAACCAAGTATCACACATTATAAGAGAAAAGAGACCAAGTTTATGCGAAGAAGATGGAAATGGACAGAAAAAAGAAAGGTGTAATTTCTGTAAAAAAAAAATGTGTTAGAAATTGTATTTTTGTGAGATAAAAATGAGTAGTGATGGAGACCTGTGTGAAAGTGTGTACAACCGCCAGAAGGGATGAAGTCCAGCATTTGAGAACAGATGCTGTGTATTTTTATAGATAAACAGACAAATATACAGTACATCACTTGGTCAGATCCAGTAGATTATAGGCTAAATTAGCTCTCAGCAATTCATAGGTTAGTATTACAATTATACTCACAAGGCTGATAACAGATTGTGTTTGTGACCTTTACTTGACACAAATTACAGTAGTCTCTCCAGCATTCAATTCTTACATGGTTCTTGGTTGTTGATGTAATCAAACAAGTAGCATTTTTTTGCTCTCTGTGCACATCACTGAACCTATTTGATTTCTTAAGAGTCTGCCAACACATTATGACAAGTTGATTTAGGCAGGACTCATAAAATCCGACTGCAATTGTGCACTTGTAACATTTATCTCCAGGCGAGGAGCAGTTTGATAGATGAGGCCTTGTGATCTAGTGGAGAGCGTCAGGCATCAATTCCCCTGAGAGCAAACCACCTGCTCTCTGCTTTCCAGATTGTGAGAGACACAAGTGTGAAATATGATAATTTTATCTTCAACACTCTTGTCAAGTAGAGATCCTTGCACTTCTTCACTTTGACTGAGATAAGGCATGTAGCTTTTGGCAAGGCATCAAACCGAATGTGTTGCTATGCTGGACTTGTTTCTCTTTATGGAAAGAAACACTGATTCTTTGTTTTCAGCAGGCAGGATTTTCATCTTCTTTTGTTGGCATCATAAAAAGTATATTAGGAAGCCAGGATACCTGAAAAATAAGAGTTAACTGAGGCATGGCTCATCCGCTTCTGCCAAAAGTATAGCTAGCGTCACAACAAGGCTCTGATAGAGTAAGAATACTATGGTAGAGCAAACCATAAGACTTTCTTTTAGACCATGTACATCGATTTACAGTCCCTCAGATAAGAAAGCTCATTCACTGATTATGTGTACAGACTGCACATTTCTATTAAAGTATGCATGCTAAATGAGTGAGCCTCATGATCACCACAGCGTTCGTGACCTAATCTATTTTAATCATGATGTCCTTGTGACAATGCGCTTAGGCAACAGTTTGCCTGTCTAGACAAAAGACACTTTCCTGCTACAGATGTGTTTGCCCACAAAAGCTGCCTCAGCCTCATCAGCTGGAGTCTTTGATCTCTTCTCTCGGTTTCCCTTTGTCAATCTTTTCGAAGAACAATGTGCTTTATGCTAACCTCCCCTTAACAAGAAGCTGAAAATTCCCATGATTCTTTTTGAATATGAGTTTTATAATTTAGCATGACAAGTTTAACTCCTTTACACAGCACATTACTGCTCTTACCTTATAAAGCACAGCAAATAATTTACTATGGAAAATGACCAAATAAATATTTATTATAAATAACTGACTATCATCTTCTATGTTCTACAAGCTACGTGCATGAGTGTAAAGGAGTTAAAACTGTCATGCTGGCAGCCCATCATTCTTCATGTGCTTCCTGGATTCCTAGTAACAAAGCTGGAAGCTGTTTTGGCATTAGAAGATTTGGCCTTCTGTACTGCTTCATTTTCCTTATGATTCTTTCCAATTCGAGAAACACTAGCCATGGGTTTGGTTGCTTGTGTAAGCATTCTTTATGTATAACCCAACATGATTGAGTAGTATTACTGCAAGTGCTGAAGAGTGAGTGAGTCATGTTTCTTTATTGTTGATACTGCAAGCACTGAATATCCGTGCGGATATTTACACTCCAGGGCATGATGTGCTTGTGCAATAGACTTTAGAATGAACACAATGTGGTTTGTGGTTGTACACATTATTTACGATTTTTTTTTCTGATCAATTATTACATACAGTATACTATGTCTGTAAGTATGATTAGTCAACACACAGTTTGATTTAAATTGATTGCTTAGTCTAAAATGGCTGGACTGTGCAGTTTAGATAGTCTTGTGTACAGTACTCAGTGGATAAGGATTGTGTTCAGCTTCCACTCCCTAATCAAACAGTTTTCTTCAATCCCTGCCGAGATAAGTGACCACACAGAGGAGACTGAATCAGAAGCTGACCTTTGCGTGGGAGTAAAGTCACCTCCGCGCTGAGCCAGAAAGAGGTGCTGCTGGGTTCTTTTTTTGTCGCTAACACAGAAGTGTGGGGTTTGTGTTTACGGATGGGAAAGGATGGGGATTGCTTGGCGGCTGCCTGTCGAGCATGCCAACTTCGCATTTAAGACAATGATGCGAATGCCGGCAGCACTGCAGGTGGGCACAGCAGGCCAGTGGAGCTGCATATGCTCTGCTGCTGCCAGCACATTGCCGGTAGTATATTTTTGGGGCCAAGTTTAACAGGACCATGTGTACTCAGAGCATGGAAAATGCTTTCAAAGGCAGAAAATAGCCTCTCGCACGTTCGAAAATTGGTGTGATTTCACTGTTTGAGTTTGATCTCTTTGGGGGGTTGGGTACACTGTAAATATTTAGAAACAATAACACATTTGTGACAAAGGCAGGGGGCTTAAAGAAATAGGAAGAGAGGGATCCATATTAAAGGAGCTAATGGAGCCTCTGGCATCTTGTAGGTGTAATGTGGGTGTCTGTGAGCTAATGCAATATCCCTTCTCGTGAGAATAAATACTGCAAAACTAACAGCTCAATGATAATTCACAAAGCCTTCCTTTTGATACATAACTTATCCAATGACCTTCTCTTGTGATTCTCATGACCTCCGAATGGCAAGACGCAAACAAAATAAGACTTACAAATACAGTAGACGCTAAAATTCTTAAAGCCTTTTTGACAAATTTGAATTACAGACAGAATCATTGTCATAAAAGTCAATAAGAGACATGTGCTCAATATTAGATTATAGCACTAGATTGCATATTAATCTCTTGGTTGTAAATTATGAAACAATGAGGTCTGCACACACCAGCTCTTTCATTAAGCCCTGGTGTGGCATAATATGTTCGTTCATTGGCACACACAGAGTGACCTTCTGGAATGATGTGGGTGGTTAGTATTCGCTCGAATATAGCGTACACCATTAATGTCAGGCCATGTGTGACATTCGACACATCATTTTCTCTGTCATTCAGTGTGCTGCAGTTTCACAGTGTGTGCATAGATATGGAACTCATTCTCTGATTATTGCAGAAAGTCACACAGGACTCTGCACAGCACCCAATCATCCCAATAAATGAAGGCATTCAGCGATGAGCCGCAATCAGACTCCCACCGAGCTGAGCGTGCATTTCCACAGACGTCTCCCTCATTGTAGCCTGAACCCGACGCCGATGATTAATTAATACAGCAGGCAAATGGCTTATAATATTCTCTCTCCTCCTAAACAATTTCATCTGCCTTACCACTACAAAGCAAATGGTGGGGCCACATCAATAGGTCATTATTTTTTCCCTTATCTTAGTCGAGAACTCTAACACTCCGACTAGACAGGTGCTCCAACAATACATAATACAGAGCAAATTTGTCTCATTTCACAAAGTATATATTCAATCATAAATAAATGCTAATATATGAAATTCCTGAAAGCAAAACAGAAAGCAATAACTGTCTATTGTTCCACCTGCAGACAAGCATCGTGGAGTCATTAGTGTGGGATTCCCACTGAGTTAAAGTGAATCAAATTTAACTCTGTAGGAGTAAACCCTAATAATATTACCGTGCACAGATTAATCTCAGGAGATCACCTAAACTCTCTAAAATCAGGGCGAAGTGAACCATCTGAGAGCAGATGCTTACATACTTACTTATTACAAGCTTGTTCTCTGTGCCTCCCAGAGAGATTCTCATCTTATTTTGTCACCACAAATCAGCTTTGCTTATACAGTAGATACACATTTACATTTACATTTATCCAGAGCGACTTACAGAAGTCCCTATCAATAAATACATCCTTATCCTTTTTTTTCCCACTAGGTCACAGACTAAAGCACTATTCGGATGGGATTAGTTTTACATGGGGACGTGGGGGTAAAGTAATTATTACCAGAGCTTCTCGGTGAAAGATTACGGCGACTTTTACCTTCTGTAAAAAGGTCCGTAAAAATGACCTCAGGTAATACTAATCCCGTCCGAAAAGACCCGCTGTAAATATGTACGGTAAAATTCCATCATTTTTAAAAGTATGTTTAAAAGTAGTTTTTGGCGTGTTTTTCAAGCATGGAGGCGCCAAGTTGTCTGTTTTACTGTTTTACTAGTTTTACTGAGATGTCTTGTCCCATGCGAATTGGCCAATTAATATTACAGACGTCCTGAGGTAAAATTGCATTACTCCATGTCCCCACCTAGAACTAATCCCGTCCGAATAGTGCTTATGAGTAAAAATATTAGTCTAAAAACCCAATAGTGTTTTTAATTGTTATTTTTTAAAATAACAAAGTGCTAATTTAAAAATGTATGAAAAGTTAAGTCTTCGGTAGTCATTTGAAGGCAGTCAGTGACTCATCTATTTTCAGACATTTAGGGGATAGTTTATTTTACCATCTTCATGCCAGAACAGTGCAGAGATTGATGTATGACTGGATGCATGAGATACCGGGTCTAACCGAGCAGTGCTATAGGATCGGAGGGTGTGTGGAATGTTATAAGTACGCCAGTGGTCCATTTTTAGAGTTGGTTGGCATGTTTGAAATTTGATGCAGGCAGCTACAGGAAGCCATTGGTTAGAACATGGGAGTGGGAGTGGATAAGGAGAACTTGCGAAGGTTGAAAACAAGTCACGAGGCTGCAGTCCTAATTAACCTATCAAATTAAAGTTTATATAAATATAATAATATTTAATATAATAAGTATAAAATTTAATAAAAATAAAGGTTTACATATATGGCACTTTGGTCATCTCTCCTACAGGCTATATGTAGAATCCCAATATATCCATGTGCTTCCTTATTGATTTGTTTTACAAATCAAGTTTCCTTTTTGTTTTACAGACTGATGCTGTGGTTGATTTTGACCAAACCAAACAATTTTTTTTTTTGCTCAACCCTTCCAGAATTATTATATTTTTTTATGACAATGTGTCTATCAAACTGTGGTGTTTGAGTTCTTTGCCTCTCTCACCATGCTCACTGTGCAGGGTTAGACTATATAAAAAAGTTTTAATTATGACTCTTACTGTGTTTAACAGTATTGTCTCTTGACTTATACAAGTCAATGAACAGCTTCCTATTTTATTTTTGAAACTGATTTGGTTTCCTATTGTGATTAATGACAAAAATATTTTCAAATAACAAATTTTACAAATGTATTTATATTTTTCTGGGTCATCAATAAAAGGGCCAAAATGTTATTATTTCAAAAGATTAAGATCCAGTTCTTAATGAATCTTAATACTTCTTTTACAGAATCACTTTCCGTTCATTCTTGCAAATTCTCATATTTATCGATTCACCTCTTCAATATGGTGTCACTTCACTTGTTATGGTTCATATGTTTTCTTATTTCACACTTTGCACTAAATTCCCTATGTGCAAGTATATATGAATGTCCTTGTCCCAGCTTTGTAAAGACTACAAACCAGTGGAGCAGTGCCTTCTTATTTCAAGCTACATCATGCCCTAGAAGAAGGGCTTTTTGAGTGGTATTTCTGCAGAACAGTACCTCAGGACAAAAACACTCTAAGGTAAATAACATGACAATAACATTACAGAGGTCTAACAAAAATTTGACTGAGAAGTTGAAATGTTATCATCATTCTGCTTGCGGAAAGTTTATGCAGTCTATATGGTGTCCTACTATTGCACATAGACCCACGTTGGACTCACATTTGTGCTTTAATTCAGGCTCTTGTTTTCATGTCTTCAGAATTCCACCATAGATACATGATGAAAATGTTAAACCCTTCAAATTGAGTATCATATTTAATTTGTTGTATTACCTTATATAATGTTACGAGTATCTCAGGCCCTGGTCAGTAGTAGAGCACTCTCACTGTGTGACTGTGCAGCTGTACCAGCTCTTTAGACTCCCACAATCTTACAATTATAATAAAGTCGTGTGTGAAGCCCAGGTCTTGTCCTTACTCTGTTCTATAGTCTCTTCTCCTGCTCTTGGGACAGTGCTTTTGAGCAAGGTTCAACTAGGTGTCTCTTCTGGCCACTCATTCAGACACTGTGGAAAAGTGAGGAATCAAAGGCTGACATATTACCCCCTCTTTTTCTGCCGACTCCAAATAAAAATGAGTTCAACTGAGAAACACACAATTAGGCTGAACTCTGGAGGAGCATGAGCCCTGAGTGTCCCCCAGAGGATGACTAAAGGACACACAGTCCCTCTCTTACTCCTCAGCACTGCATGTGGAGAAACGGCACCTAATACATTTGCTGTAGCATGAAAACGGTAAAACAAATTAGGGAAAGATTGTAAAGGAGGCCTCAAATTAACCACCCATTAGAGCGGTAAAATGATCTTGTAAAAAGTTATGTAGTTCATCATAAATCAAATTATGTCATATCAAATTATTCAATTTGTTTCAGGATATGCAAGAGCAGTTTCATTTATAGCATTATTGCAGAACTGCTTTATTATGTAGGAAAGGAACATATTGGCACAAGAAACAATGAAACTGTACTTTAAAAAAAGAACTTAATCAAATAGAGTTGGAGAAAATTCTTCTGATTCAACACATCGGAGCCAGATGGAACTAGTGGTCCATCACAATGTGCTTGACAGCAGGGATTTGACAGCTTCAAAGTGCAGTTCAAACAATTTTCTAGAGCACTTTGATGAGGCAGAAGAAATACACCACTGTAAAAACCTATATTGCCTTCACAGCCAAACTGTTTAGCAGTTACTACCTGAAAACATGCACTGTTTCCTCAGATAAACTCATGAAAACACTGGGTTATCATGAAATATTTAAAACGGTTGTCCACTCAAGTTTGTGTGCTGATGGTTTTACTCTTTGTTTCCTTGCCTTCACGTGCCTTCTAATATATGCTGTAGTGTCTTGTTCAATGCAAGACCTATCTATATCAAGTGTACTGTATCATAGAAAAAGTCAATCACTATTGGTCAATAATTCAGGGGCTCTGAAAGAATGTAGGACTTTATCACAGCAACAAGAGTTTCAAATCATTTTAACGTAAGAATCATGTGCAATTACTGACAGTCAAAATGAAAAAGACACTTTATATAAAAGAAATCTCATATGGAGATTTTACACTCCAGGCTTCCATGTGCTGGTGAAATACTAAACAAAATTAAACTAGGAGCCGTTCTACCATTTTTTTTTTCTTTTTGCCAACCCTCTTGAAAACCATGCTTTCCCTGTTTCTTCTGATGTCTGAGATTTACACACTTCTGTCTGTGTAATATTCACAGAATCTAATTGAATATGACTGTCTGCTTTCTGGGTTTGTTTAAGAGCTGAGAATCTGCTGCAACATGCCACTCCAAAATATTAACTGATATTTTGCCATTAGATTATAACAGCTTGGTATAAATCATATAAGCAAAATTATTGTTGCTTTCAAACACATAATGTTTGTCTAAACTGGGAGATAAACTGGATTCATAAAGAGGTAACTAACCACTGAATGACAAGAACTAAAAATTGCTGGTGGAAAAGCTTGTCCTTACTCTTGAGGCAATCAAACTATCCAAATAATATGAAACAAATATAAAACACCAGTATATGAATGAGTTTCTTAGCTTTTGGGTAAATTGCATAACAACAGCTGTTGACGTTCCTAGTGGATCATCATAGTGAAGCTTCACTAAATACAAGTACAGCATTTAGAATCTGTATTCACTGGTAATAATAACGAACCATCCACATCCATTCTCTAAAAAAATCTCAGCATGATCCTTTGGTGATAATAAATAAATGATATGGAAAATAAAAAATGTCTTTTGTTAAAAAATATTGAGATCACACCTGGTGTGATACAACATGGCAGGTTAAAGCAATTGGCATCCAAAGTCTCCCAGTACTTCAAATCATCTGTACTTTACTCCAGAACTCTCACAGTCATGTGTGAAGTTTTTTTTGTTGATATCAAAAGAGCAGCATGGTGCCCTTCATCAGGATTCTGTCTAAAAATCAATACAGCAATACGTTGTAGCAGAGCAAAGAACTTTTGTCTGTGTGTTCTGTCAGGGAGCTCATCAATCATGTGTAGTAATAGAGGCCCCGAAGACTTTGCTTGCTCCTTACGTCTCAGTCTCAATGTCAGCAGAATGAGCATCTGATCACTTCAACATCATTCAGTCCACATTGCTAGCACTGGTGCTGTGGACCAGACTATTGTATCAAGAGAAATATGATAATTGCACATAATGACATAATGGCATTCTCATTTTATCTAGGATTTCTGAAAGACACTGGAAATGACGAGCAATAGCTATGATTATGTGACACTGAATTAAATGATGACACACTTTAAATCTGAAGACATTATGGAGATCTGATGAATCAGTTGTGTGAGTGGAAATTTGTGATAACGTGCTAAAAAGGAAGTCAGCCAGGCAACACATACTGCGAAAACAAACAGCACTAATAATGCTGACCTGAATTCTACTGTCGTGTTCAGCTGCTAAATATTTAGTTGATCATCAGTTCTACTCCAGATGGAAATGCAAAGTTGTCCAGCCTGAACACATTACGCTCACATATGGTAGGAGACACTAATTCAATTTTTTTTTTCAAGTCACTAATGAACAAACTGTTGGATGAGTGCAAACTCATCTCAGTGTGTAAGTTTTCCCGAGTCAGCAGCAGATAAACACAGCACACAGCCTGAGCTCTTGTTTGTGGTTACTGCTCTGGAGCTCCTGGACATCATGCACTCAGCATTGACAAGTTCACACTGCCCTGACCACACCTCCTACAGGGGGTCACATATCATCTGTGGTACCCAGAATTTCAAGGGTTGACAGCTGCATAGAAAAGAATTTACACAAACAATTTAAAGCTACAGTCCTGGTCATGCCAGACACTTTTGTTTTATAACCAGTCTTCTCTTTAACTGTAGTAATAATCATCAAAACAAGAGAGAGGTGTATTTTTCACTGAATATGTCCAGTCTACCTTACTAACATTGATGAAGGCATTAAGCAGCACTCATGGCACAATCACATCATGTAATATTTAACAGGAATATGTTAATGGGAACATGTTATACAGCTGCACATTCGTCACCTGGACCGTTTTTGATTAGCCTGTGCCTGCTCATCAGATTAGTTCTACAGCTGTTGTAGTGGGATTTTGAACTGCTTTTCTGCTCATAGGTGGTCATTTGACTTACGTAGCCTTCCTGTCAATCCTGTCCAGTCCCTGCCAATCTGGCCATTCTCCTCTGACCTCTCTCATCAAGCAAGTTTTTTTGCTCAGAAGAAATAAAGAAACCAAATTGCTTTCTTCAGATATTTTCATAAATTTTTTACTTTTTTATTTTAATCCTCATTTGAAATGATATCATGGAGGAAAAGTTAATATATATATATTTTTTAAATTTACATTAGATTATATAATTATGGAAAAAAATAGAAGTGAAAAATTATAGAAGTATTTCCATAGTTCAACAACAAAGAAATGATTTTTCAACACACTTTTCTGTAAAAGATTTTCTCTTTAAAAATAAATTCTAACATCATCCATAAAACAGAGAAAAGAATAGAAAGAATACAAGCAATCGACTCATAGATTGTGTATGATATCCATTGTTAAGAAACAAGAATGAACTAAAGCCTATTCTACTGTAGATTAGGTGTGGGTGTAATCTTGATTTGTTGCACACATTCACCTGCAGTGGAATGGAGAGTAGGTAAAAGGCCCAGGGCAAAGACAATGAAAAGCTGATATTCATGTGAGGATTTAAATAGCAGTTCATTCAGTGACCCAGGTAAAGGCACGTCGTCCTTTACAGTGGCACTCTATATAAAGCAAGCCCATGCAACTGATACAAGTCTTATTTCTTAATCCTTTGCACCTTTGTTGTGTATTTACCGTATCGAACCTTGACATTTTTACTAAAACGACTGCCTCTATCTGACATTAAGTGTTTATTTTACAGTCAACGATCAAATCGCAGTATTTCACCAAGAGCCCATAATGACTGCTGTAAACACACTGCTCCTCACCTCTTTACTAGTCTATTCTACTGTGGCACCTTGAAAACCTGATTAATTGACTTGTCAGCAGTGTATATTTATCCAGTTCCCCTGATGGTTATGGATCCACAGACCTTCCCGGTGTCCTTCGTTGTCCTGCTGTGTGCAGGGGTGACACTCCGGGCCAACAGGGACCTTCCAGCACCTTCTGCCATGGGCAATTCTTCTGACTGGTGGCAAAGAGCGATGGAATACCCTGTGCAGATTGAGAGATCTGGGCCTGAGGCTCAAGCTTATTAAACATATAGAGGGACATGAAGTGTATAGTAGGTGTGTTATTAGTATAGGGAAGTCTAGTACTGGATCTCCAAGGTTAAACCACAACCTATTGAAAACTGGTGGGGGCAAGCAGTCCAAAGAAATCAAATTGTTATCACTAAACAAAGACTAATAAAAAATGTTTTAGTAGATTATTATCAGTTTTAGATGGTGTATTCTTGAAAAAAATATATTTTTGTTTGAGTCATCAAAAAGTAAATCCAGTTGTTGGTAGTGGACTGGATTGAACACATTTTTTAAAGAAAGGTCGTATTAAACTGCTTGGTTAGAGAGCTTTGCTGTACCAAAAGCCCTTATGCTCCCTTGTGACCGTGAAGTGTGATTAAGCTAACGGGTTGCCACCCTAGCAGAGGAAGTTAAATACAATTCACTTCTTCTGATTGCTAACAAACGTCCCAGTTGGTGCCTGCACTTGCCGCGAAATAGAAAGCTTTTAAAGATATGTTTTAGCAATTATTCATTCATTATTATTTCATTCACTCTGCCATACCATCAAAGGGAACACATATAATAATTAAAAATATGCACTTTTTAAATACTTCAAGTAATCAAACCACTAAACCAACTGATTTTATTTTATTTATTATAAGACACTTGTCTATTGGCACTGTCTCATGTCATGCACTTTATGTCTTTGGTCTTTAACCTTATCATTCATGTGATAAGGTTAATTTCTGACGTTATTTTTAGCCCTTAGTCCCATGTTGTCTTATGTAGCTCTGTGTCTTTACGTATCACCAGGGACCTAGAAGAATGATGTTTCATTCCACTGTGTACTGCATCAGCAATATATGCTTGAAATGACAATAAAAGCATATTGACTCTTGATTTTTGACACAGCAAGAATTCGTGTTTCCGTAACAGAGGACACAGGGATACAGGAATAGGGTCATTTCATTTCACTGGGTCAGTTTACAGTTTAGAATTTGTGAATCATTTTCCTTTTCTTGGTCAGTAGCATGTAAGTTCAGCTCAAAACATAATATTTTAGTATTTGGCATCCCTATAATCCTGATTAAATATAATATATATATATATATATATATATATATATATATATATATATATATATATATATATATATATATATATATATATATATCCCTACATGTGATTTCTTTTAACATTTTAATTAAATATCAAAGTAAACCTTTAAGGCAAGCAAATCATTGGATTAATTACATCTATAACAAATGCCCTTAATCAAGATGGTAATCTTTTGTAGAAGATTTGAAAACTAAAAGGACTACAGTATGTTTTGTCCACTTTTGACCACTCATCTAACTGATATTGCTGAATGTTAGCGCTTTAAACAAACGCTTTATCTCTCACTCTACAAGCACATCATGCCATATGTTTCCTTGTCTCCTGCTATATCCATCATTCATGTGGCTTTATGACACATATGCCATTTTCTTTATAAACAATTATATGGAAACAGATTAAGTAATAATATACTTTTGTATTTATTTATTTAATTTAACCTTTTTTTTTTTTTTTTTTTTTTTTTTTACATATAATTAGAAGCAAACAATAAAAATGACATGCATTGATACATTTCCTGTACTTTCTATCTGAAGGATTAAAACTGCACATGGTCTTTTTCTGATTAAACAGTAAACATATTCCAACAATCTGTTATATAAAAGCCTTTCTCGGGAGAGTATCTTCACACAGCAAATAAACATATCAATTCTAACAACATCCAGAGACTAGATATTTTCAGTTTTATTAAGCATGCAAATATATGCATATGTAATTAAATGAACCCTCATTTGCATAAATAAATGTAATGCAATCAACTGGCAAAGATGAATTGTATCTATAATATTAAACAATTACTTTATTCTCCTTCCATGTCTTCTTTTAAGAGTACAATACGTCAACGTTTTCTTAACAGATTTTTGAATGTCCATCAACTTGTCTAGATGTGAATACGTTCTGGATCACACTGGAGAGGACTGAGTTAAAACAGATGTTGCTGTTCTGACTGTGTGTATCTGTGTGTCACATGCGTGTTTAAATCAGTGTATAGAACTCCTGGTGCATGCAACTGTTTGTTTTGCTTTTGTTAAAATAAAAATCGTTGTCATCTTGGCAATGCTAGCACTTATCTCTTATTTCGCACCAGTGACCAGCGTTGACTGGTCCAAGGATGAAGCAGCTTTGTTTTGGTGCATTACAGAGAGCACAGCACATGAATATTGCAGCTTCTCCTGACAGGAATGTAGGCCTGTGGGGGCAATTGTGAGGAAGACTTCATATGGAAGAGAGGTCTCTAGGTGAATATATATCTGTTCTGCAGAAAATGTGCACAGTTGTTCACAGTTACATTATGGATGTGCTATTTTATAAGAAAAAAAAAAGAAAAGAAAAAAAAAGAAAAAAGAAAAAAAAAGGAAATTGGTGCTTTTGTTTGTAAATTTTCATGGTCATGGAGCTTTCGCTTGTTGGCCAACATGTAACAAACCACCCCTCAAACCTGTCGGTAGTCCAGCTGTTCCCAAGAGAGAACGACTTCAGGGGAGGATTGTTGAGCTGACAGGGATGCCTGTCCCACATCTGGCTTAGCGATGGCTGAGCTAAAACTGAACAAGCCCACAGCTGTGTTTAGCAAAGCATAGCTATCTAATTAAAACAGGTAGGCCTTAACATAAGCATGGCGTCCCCTGGTACTAGCTTTCAAACAATCCTGACTACTTCATTGTCTTCAGATGATGTCGACTCATCTGGCAGCACAACTGCAAATAATTGGGAGTAAATCTTCACGATGAAGAGACAGGACAGAACAAACTGAAGTAGTAACCAGTAAATGTGACACTACCTTTACACATTTTATGCACTCATCAAGGAATATGTGGAACAGAGGGCTCTATTAAAGCAAACATCCATTTATCCTCCTTCGAATGTCTCATGTGCTTGCAGGAAGCTGAAAGAATGCAGCTGCATTATTGATTACTTGGCTGTTATGCATGCTTAAGCATGTTTTGCCCAAACCGCTGTGGCCAGTGGGAGAATGTGGCAGGGAATAAAAATGAAATAAATAAAGGGAACTGCAGCATATGATGAAGAGAGTGATGAAATGCTGAGTTTGTGCACACTGGCAGCAGCTGTGCAGATCTGGAGCATGAGAGGTTAGTGTACTGAGGTGCAAAACAATGTTCACAACCCAGAGGAACACTCAAGGATACATAGAGTCAATCTTGGTGGCAGCATTTATAAACTATTTTAGGAGAGAATTTACATTGAAACGCTCTGTCATTTTTGTTATCTACTATCATTATATTGAAGAGATGGAAACAAGTAAATAAACAAATGTCATGTTAAATAATGTTCTGTGAGATTCCCCAGAATAAAAGATTATAAATATTGTAGATATACTTTGTGCATATGAGTAAATGTTCATCAATGTCATTTTGTTATTGCTTCCTAAACCTTTATTTTTTGTGCAATAGAATAAATGATGTTTGAGTAGATTCTTAAAGGTTAAGTAAAATTCAGAATATAGTGGAAGCTTTTCTTCTAATTAGTAATCTATTGGCATTATAGCACATTTCCTCTCTTTAAAGAATTCCCAGAGATCTGCAGGTTCTGTTGTGATAAGTGTGTGTTTTAACTTTGATGTTCCTTAAGCCATGCTTATTAACTTATGAGGCTAGCACATACAGCAAGAGTTTGCAAGACCCCTCAGGCTATACAAAACCCTTCCACTCGACTCCAGGTGGTAAAATCTTTCACCTGACTCTAAAAGATAAAATGCTAATATTTGCTCTTTCCTTAGTTTTACATGTGCTTATATCTGAAGTGTCTATGCTAATCGTTTCTTATTCTTCCAATCTCTACAGCCTTTTTCTTTCCATTTATTCATTAAATTTTACACATTACCAGACATTAGTTAGGACTTTACAACTAGCTACCATCCAGGAAGGAGAAAAAGATGCGTGAAATTACAAAATGTATAAGATCTGCTCATGCATACGTTCAAGATAGTCATTCTGAAAAACAGAGGAACGTTTTGTCATTGTTTCCTAGAGAGCTACAGAGCAGGATGAATTATTTTCTCTTGGATACTTGACCATGGATGGTTATCATATTATTTTGAATTCAAACTCATAGTCTCCACATGCAAAAGCAGAGTAGGGCTTGACCTTGATACACACACACACACACACACACACACACACACACACACACACACACACACACACACACACACACACACACACACACACACACACACACACACACACACACACACACAGATGTCTATGGGTTCCTTGTGTGAAATAAATAGTTCCTTTCATTGTACAGATAATTCATGACAATTTTGTGACTTAATTGTTCTCTGTAATTCGGGTTTTAAATGGAATTCATAATGTTTTTGCATTGCTAATAAGATAAATGTTAATGGAATGTTAATGTTTCTGGCATCACTATAGCGAGCTGAATGAAAAATAAAAATAAAAAACTCCTGAGTAACCTTGCTAGATTAAAAAAAAATTATTTGAATTTAATTTAGAGATTTCATTCAGTTGCAAAGCGAAATAAAAGAAGCTAGTTAATATGACTGTCACATGTTTTACTCAGCCATTTAACAAGAGTGCAGTTAACAAGAAAGCTAGTGACAAACAAGCATGCTGTAAACATAGACAGATTATTTCTGGTATATTGTTGCATCTGATGCTTCCCCTTCCCCTCTGCTTTGTGTTTGCCAAGAATAATTGAATGGCATACTAAATTATCTTATTACTGTCTTTAAGTCAACACATTTTTCTATTTATACTCTGAAACAGCAATCCCTGTAAAATTAAAAGCAAATGAATCAGTAATGTAGAATGATGGCGAGAAAGAACTAGTACAAAAACTGAAAGTGTTAGACTGTGATTTCTCTGAATGTGTATAAAGAAATGCAAACATTGCTGTTTAACACCTTACTGTTTCTATTTAAGTGAATCTCTCTTGTGATGCCTGACATGCAACTGAACTGTAGTTGAAGAGAGAAGAGCTCATCTGTGTGCACTCAGCAATCATCATCATCTTCATTGAGATGCTGATGAAGATTTCTTTGGGACTTTACTTTCAACACAAGTCATTATTTCCTCTGCAAGGTAAGCACAAGGTGTTTACTTTTATTTGGTCCTTGATATGTAATCTACAATGTAAAATTTATGCCGGTGATAGAAGCCTGTGACAAGGCAAGTCACAGGAGCTTCTAACCTGTTAGAGAAACTTCATTCACACTCACCTTGCACTGTCAGCTTGGTAAATTTGTGATCTCTCAGACTGTCATCATGGCCAGAGAACTATGAGAGAGTTGGGCTGATTGAGTGACAGTTCAGATATTGTCAAAAAACAATCTCTTCCAGCTAAAGGCTCTTACTGTGTGTGTGTGTGTGTGTGTGTGTGTGTGTGTGTGTGTGTGTGTGTGTGTGTGTGTGTGTGTGTGTGTGTGTGTGTGTGTGTGTGTGTGTGTGTGTGTGTGTGTGTGTGCGTGTGTGTGTGAGTGTGTGTGTATGCGTGTGTGTGTGTGTCCAGAAAGGAGAGTTATTGAGTAACAGTACGATGTATAATGATTGCATACTAAACCAGCAATAAAATGATTTTCATCTGTCCCTTCAGGTCTTCTTTAGGTCTGTTCTCAGTAGTGCTGTGGGTATTCAAATGGAATTACTGCAGTTACCTTCACAGAAATTGTGTATAAATGCTTGTATTTTTGCTTTAAATGTAAAATAAAACATTGCAGAAAGGTTATACTGACTTACCCAAGGACTGTGGATAACAATTAACAAAACGCTTCCAGCATGGAGTCTTCCAGCATGGCCAAATACTGTAAATGTAAATCCGCCACAGACCATACAACAACCTATCATGACTAGTTTAAAAAAAAAAAAACCTTGTTTGATATCAAACAGAAGAAATAATGTGTACACAATTTGTCTAGATTAGCTGAACTAATTAATCTTATTATCTACACAGGCTTACATTTTATTATTGCAAAAGAAATCTGTAACTTTTAGAACATTGAACTTCTAAAGAGAGAGGAGAGAGAGAGAGAGAGAGAGAGAGAGAGAGAGAGAGAGAGAGAGAGAGAGAGAGAGAGAGAGAGAGAGAGAGAGAGAGAGAGAGAGAGAGAGAGATCAATATGACTTGTTACTGAAGATAAAATTAAATAAATGTCTAGTTCAAGCATGTAACTCTACCCATGTGCTGAATGGTTCTCTAGACACTGGTGTCTCTGCCTAGAGACCATGCTTCCCCATCTACATAACCTTTAATATTATCCTGAATAAACTCGCACGCTACACCACAGTGCATGGCAGGAGCATCTCTATGTTTGAACAGATTTAACAGGGAAAGTCTCCATACTCTCCCAGCAGCAGCAACAGCAGCATAACAAGTCTAATCCGTCAAGATCAAACCTGCTACCATTCCGCTCCCATCAATAAATGCTTGATAAATTCATTCTGAGAGCTGTCATTACTGAACTAAGGTCTAAAGTGATTTAGAAGTAGTTATATTTTTTTTTCAATCTGAATAGAAGTATGTTTAAAAATATTTCTGTATAAATTTATGCCAGCTATATCAATTACATGACCAGTCTGAATGAACTGTCATGATATATTAATAGACAAATGAGACAAAAACCTCATAATCTAACAAGCTATATCTAGCTTGATAGGTTATGAATCGAGTAGACTATTAATAAGAATTATGATAAAATAACTACAACGTATAATAATTAAACAAAATGCCAGTTGCTTTAATTAACCTAGCCTGTGGATTACGCTGTTGGACGTTAACCAGCCCTTCTGCAGACTACCATCCCTGGAGAGGTGTGGGCATGCAAGGGAGACTTAGCGAGACATTAGAGACAGATGACAAATCCAGAGAGAATAGCCATCTTTTGTATTTCATCATACTTGCGTTATTTAATGTACTGTAGCTTTGGAATTAAAGGTTTTACACATAAAATAGCCCTTAGCTGTGATTAAATTCAACAAAAGAGGCTATTAGCCACAAGGGGGTGGGGAAAGGGGTGTTTGATGTAGGGGCAGGATTCTCCATGTCCTCTTCTTCTGAACATGTTTTTCAACAACCTCTAACACTGCATATTTGAGACCAGAGAACAATTTGGCCCCCCAAATTCACTGAGGATCGGACAAAGATTGACAATCATATACATTTCTTTTATACTGAATTCTGAAACAAAATATTGTCTTTCTCAAATAGAGAAAGGCAGTGAAACTCATAAAAGAGACAAATGTATATAATACTGCTGGATGTTCTCTGTGGGGTATATTGAGGAGCAGTAGAGTGATGAAGAGTGATGGCAAAAACAAAGAATTCTGGGAAAAATTGTTCCAATTATTTCTTTGGAAACTGGACACACTACCTATTCTGTATGTTTGAAATAAAAAGAACTATTATTAAAATTCTTACATGTCAGAACTTGATTAAAATTGTTAGAGAAAGTACTTGTTACTCGGGTCATAAATTGTAATCAAAATACAAATTCAAGAGTGCAATAAATTCTCTGACTTTTCAAATCTTTTATTAACACTCAACAACCATGGGCTCCTCTAGACAGATGACTAAGGATGACTAAAGAGCTAAATAGGGATCCGAAAACAAAGCTAATTGATGACTACAAAGTAAGTTCAAGCTTTAAAGTGAAGGTAAAAGTCAATTTCTTTTATTACAATAAGCTACACATCACATTTTTAGGAAAAGTTTCAATAAAGATGCACTAAAGACAGTCCTTCTGTTTGCACCAACGAAATGGCAGTAAAATGGCAAGTAGTGAATTTGCAAATCATATAATATAAAAAAAGAGATTTTTAAGACATTATAAAGAGATTACAAGATCTAAGAGATCAGCTCATGATCCTAACTAACCTAGCTCCAGTGAATGCAGGCATTGCTCAGGGCACATGCTGACATATCTGTGTGTGTGGACATTCTATCTCAGCTGGATTTCAGTCAGGTTGTAAAGACTGTATTCCGTAGTCACAAAGAGAGTGACAGTTTCTTAACAACCCATGGAAATGCTCCATGCAATTTATTTAAATTGTTGATTACACCCCATCCACTCCACCCCACTTTCCACACACACACACACACACACACACACACACACACACACACACACACACACACACACACACACACACACACACACACACACACACACACACACACACACACACAATATTTATGTGCTGTGGGGTGACATGAAAGGATGCATGTGAATTTGAAATGCTACAGGTCTGTGAATGCACAATTAAGTTATGCCCTGAATCCCCTTCCTACTGAGCATCTAAGGCACACACACACACACACACACACACACACACACACACACACACACACACACACACACACACACACACACACACACACACACACACACACACACGCACAGAGTCTGGAAAACATTCTAATGAGAGCCTCTGGGGATGTCAGACAGACACAGACAACCCTTGTACCAGGCCAAGACCCTCCCTAACCCCGTGTTTCACCCCTATATCCCTTTTAGTCTGTCATTTTCCTCCCTTTTCCTCTCCTGTTCCTGCCTTCTTCCACCTCAACATGTCTATGCCTCCTCCTCTCCAATTTATAGAGTTTGACGCCTTCAAATAAGTGTCCGTAATAAGGTCTGAGTGGAGCTGGGAGAGCAGCCTCTAGTTATTACCTTTCTCTGCTTTTTTTGTGACAGAGCCTCTTCATGCCTGGGGAAAATCCTGAATATTCTGTCGACCCAGCAGAAATGAAGCATGGTTTAAGGTTTCCTTAACAGGTGATAATTACCTTCTATACAACAGCACTGTTGAATTCTTGATTACGATTGGTCAAAATTTTAATATGGAATAATTACTGCAGAAACAACCAATTTGCAAGTCAAGTAAGGCTAGTAATAAACTGAAGTGCACATCCTTAATATTGTGCTCTTTTATATAGAGACTTTATTAACCATTAAAAATTTTGGAAGAAGTTTCCAGTGTTGGCTCTTTAACAGTCAGGGGTAATGTTCAAGCTGTTGTTCCTTTCAGTTCTCCACCCCATGAAACAAACCAAGCTAAATTTCATTGCCTAATGAATGTCAAGTGCAAAGATAAACAGAGCTGGGAAGGCCACTGCTATAGCTATAGATATAATTGCTCTAACATAAGTGATGCAGTAGCTAAGGAACAACATTCTTATGCAGATGTTTCATTAACATTAAATGGGAAATGGCAACTAAAATGGCAAATGGGTATAAAAAAAACAAATATGGCTGTCATTTCAAATATAAAACAATATAGACCATGTTTGTTATTGGAAGATCATCAGTGTTGCCATAAAATTGCATTCCTATAATGCAATATAAAATTAATGAGTTACTGTCAAGTGCATCTCTTTATGAAATTTTAGTTAAATTAAATTACATTTATATATTTCTTTCACACCAATATAACATTATTACTTTTTCTCTTAATCTACATCTAATACTATTACTACTAATAATATTTATACAGTTCTTTAGATTTAGATTGATGGAAGAAGGGATTTTTTATGCTGATGTGAATGCTTAATTAGCCAAAACATTTTTCATATCTGCCAGCAGTGGTGTCACAAAAGTTTCACCACTCCTAATGTTTATGTCCTTTAGGTAGTCTATCATTATTGATAGAGGTATATCACAGTGACTAATAAGTAGAATACATTACTATTAATAGGAATAGGTCAAGGATAGGGAATGCTGAAATGTAGGGAGCTCTCCTGGGGGATTCATTCCTGAAAACTGCATTGCAAACATGACAAAAATCATTTGATGGTGATAAATATTTGTAGTAAATAAGAGATAAAGAAAAATACTGCTACTGGCTAATGAGAAGTTATATATTAGCTATAACTATAAGTTAATTTAGCTAGAATACTGAGCATTGACACCTTTTTTTATCAGACGGTGCTACAGTATGTGACCACTGTTTGCTCACTTTCTTTTGAACTGCTTGGTGAAAGTGTCTCGTGAGAAAATAATGTTGATCCTAAAACAGGAAATTGGTATCACTGTCACTGTCATTTCATCTCACTGTTGTTGCAGTTGCTGTTCTACAGCTCAATAAGGCCCACTGGTTCAAACAACATGGGATTTGTCAAAAAGTAACAGAGAAAAGATGAAAAACAAAGTCTCATAGTTAGACAGTTAACTAACTAATGCATCATGTAGCATTAATACATTAACATTAATGTAATGGACTGTTAGATTAAAAATGTAAAAAAGCAAACAAAATCCACCAAAAATTAAAAACAATCTAACTAACTAAAAAAGAGAACAAACAAACAAACAAACAAACAAACAAATAAATAAAATTTGGCCTTGCAAACCCAAGGGATCCTTTTGTGTAAATCTTGACCCATTTCATCATCTATGCATAATTTACATGCTAGGATTTTAATCCTCTTAATATCTTGACAACAAACATATGTTCCCATATTTCACATATATTCACATATTTGATTAAGGCAAACTACAGATTTGTATCAATAAATAAAACTTGGTGATTTTGGCTAACACATATATGCTGTTTTTATATTTATATGAATAACAAGACCATTGTTATGTAATGAATATTTGGCTAGATTTCGTGTTGTAGGGCGATGAGCCCGAGAGCTGTATGCTTGTTAGTCTATGTGGTTGCATTATTAAATTATTGTTTATAGCATTTGCAAAGAAGTCTGAAGTCTTCTTTCATTCTTTTGGTGAAGCAAGGAAATATATTAAAAATGACAAAAGTCACTGTATCATTTCTGGGAGAAAATAAAACTTAGTTGATTACCTGTCTAATTCCCATTCAGTCAAAGAGATTTCTGAAGAATGCATTTTGTTCTAGTTAAACCATATGAACAGCAAGGCCAGATCTATTTGCTATACATTTAAGACCTTTGGGTTGCAGATCAAAAGATAAATATCATATGATAAATCAGACATTCATCTTTCATTTTCTGATATTTACATCTTAATATGTTTACAAAAAAATCCTATAACATACAAATATTGGAACACACAACTGACGGGTGTTGCCTTTTGCTCACATGAGCCATGACAGATCAATTGATACCTCTGAATTTCTACTAATTACTCTTGGTGTGAGCCCTGGGATTTGCCTGTTAAGACTGCATTAAAATGGATAAACCAACACGTAGTGCTGTTTACAAAAGCAAGCCGTTTAGAAAATGAGAAAAGAGGATACGTTTCTCAGAACATCTACACAAACACTACACATAGCCAGTACAACAATTTAGAATGTTCTGGAAAGACAGAAACCTCTGGTGCAATAACAACCAAGAAAAACACTTCATACAATATCTTGTATGCAGAGCAGAAATTAAGAGGTCATACCACAAGATGCAAACCTCTAATTGGAATTCACAAAGAAATACAGAGATGAGTCACAAAACTTTTTGAGCCAAAGTTTTTAAAGTTTTGTCCAAAATTTTGGAAAAGAGATGACAAATACCAAAGTGTAGAGCAAAAAAGGACCTGCTCATGGTTCAAAACATACAAGCTCATCAGTCAAGCATGGTGTGGGTAGTGTGATGTTTTGGGCTTGCATGGCTGCAACAGTCTCACTAATCTTTATTGATGATGTAACTCATGATGGAAGCAGCAGAATGAATTCAGAAGACTACATTCTGTCTGCCAATTTACAGACAAATTCATCCAATCTAATTGTGAGGAACCTCATCATACAGCAAGACAATGAGCCAAAACACATTGCCAACACAACAAAGGATTTCATCAGGGGAAAAAAAATGGAAAGTTGTAAACTAGCCAAGTCAATCACCAGACCTTAACCCATGTGAGCTGCATTTCACCTCCTGAAGACAACAACTTAAAGAAGCTTTGGTAGAAGCCTGGGAAAGCAAGGAGGGGACTGTAGCTAGTAGCGGACATGGATTGCTTCTGTTGTTGTTACTGTACAACTTCCAAAACAATAATTACACTTCCGACCTCCTGGTGTGTTGGAGTTTATGTGTTTGTGTTTGCATTTGTTCAACCTAAAATCTCCCCGAAATAACCCCGAAACTTGTAAGACCTTACTCTAAAATTATTATGGACTGCTGTGACTATGACTGTCTATGTGCAAAACTGCACAATTAGTATACACCTAATGTATTTATGACATGGTTATAAAGTAAGCATCTGGAGATACTGAAGCATGGTAGTGTGTGTATTGACCAAAAAGTTTCATTTCATTGCCTTATGTTAAATGGCCGTCTTTTCCCTGTCCCTCAATAGATTGCTGTAGGGTGGAAGCAAACAACCTGCAGCTCAGTACCAAAGTGAGTCGCAGCAGTTGAAACCAGAACAAAGCCAGATATGGGCCATTTGTCAGTGAGAAAATAGAAACTTCTCACTTCACATTATAATCTCACTTCTGCATCATTTAGCCAGTTTAAGTCATAAGTTTATTTATGTCAACATGTATTAAACACTGTTGGCTGTTATGTAACTTGGTTAAGCCCTTTGATACTGTACTCCCTGACTTACTTTCCTAAAAGTAAATCAGTCAATATACAGAATCACATTCTTAATCTATTTCATGGTCAATCTCAGTAATCACATGTTGATTATGACTTAACTAAAAAGTTCTTAAACTACTGGAATAATGGTATGCACCATTTTCCAGTGTAGTGTGAGATGTTGACCAGATCTTATACAATATTATTTGATGCAGTCTATATGCACAAAAATGTCTTTCTAATCTACTAATTAGAGTAATATATTAGTAATGTAGTAATGTATTATATATAAAATAAAATGTATGATTTTAGATATAACCATGTGCCACTCAGATGGCCCCAGTAGTTATTTTTGTAAATTGTCTGTCTGTTTCTTTAAATTCAACATACTAGAATCAACCCAGACTGCTAGAGGCTGCATACAATGCATACAATGCAGATTGTGGTCGCACCCAATTGTATGAGCTGCCCAAAGAATGTATAAATGCTTTAAGTGAATATAATAATTGAGCATTATATTGACCTATTTCTTAAGAAAGTAGACCAAATTCAGATATTGTATTTGTATAGAATTATTTCCAGAAACTCCCTTTTTAAGCTTTTGTTATTACAGTATATGAATGACTGTTCATATTATATTACATTTTCATTCATTTCCCCAACTAGTTGTTTATAAATATTATTCTAAATCATGTGGCATTCGGTCTGAACTCTGACACCTGACAGTTCATTTCTGCAACACCTCCATTCATACTTTCAGCTGTAGTCGGCCCAAACATTTAAACACACACCAGCAAAACCAGACAGCATTTTAACATCAGGTCTTGTTTCTTATTTCCTCTTCCTGCTGTGTATCTTCAGTCTTTGGGAAGCTCAAGATCACTGCTATTCCTGAGAGTTCAAAACCTTAAACTTCACATCTGTAGCACAGCAACAGCAATAGTGTGGCTACTACATGTGTATTGAATTCCAAATGGTGATATATTTACACAGAAATTATGTTGCATCTGTGCATTTAGTTTTATATAAAAAGGTAAGGTGTGTATCACAACATGTAGCTGGCTGCTTTGTTGCTGCAAGCTGAACTAAATCGATTGGAGGACAAACTGCTGACATGGCAGTGTGCGACTCCACCTCCCCCTGACTCAGTCACTGGAGCTGAAAACATGAACATGAAGAGTGCTGACTTCTGATACATGACCAACACACAGAGAATGCTACTAAACGCTTACTTCTACTGCCTGCTTCTCTCTTTCCCATACTCCATGGCTCTCAGCTTTCTCCCTCTTCCTTCTGCACATTCATTGCAGTGCACAGCAGTCATCTGTGCTCACTCCCTGCCAGTAAACTCCTCTATTCTTTCCTGAACTGTGCTTAAATTGGACTGTTGCCATTTAGGCCACTATAACATCACATGGCTCAAGAGAATATAATATTCAACGAGCAAGACTTTTGCTATGAATAAATGAAAACTAAGTGGGGTCGTGCCAGTGCAGCCCCACACACTTTACATCATTAGGATTGTCAGGTAAATATTCTTTCAAGAATAGTTAGTGCATCTATGTCTTTTGGCTTCATATTATAATACTTCTTTCTTATATTGAGTGTATTATATATAACTCTATAATGCTCTACAAATGTGCCTAGAGGTTGTTATGCTATATAATAATGCCTGTGTAATGATGGAAGGTAGTTCTAATTATGGGTGTGGATATGCCCTTGTTTGAATGGATGGATATATATACCTAAACATCAATTCACCACAATGGATGAAATCATGAATGTAGAACATCAGAATGAGGGAAACTGTGATCTCCAGCGACTTACTATAGGCTTATAGGTTATAGTACTACAATGGGGACATGTTCATGATGGGAATTGCAGAGATATCTGGAGAAGTGGTAGAAATGCCCCATTGGATCATACCCCATTGGATCATTCCAGTTTTGCTTGGGAGCATCTAGTAGATGCTGATGGACACCAGTGCTGAGTAAAAGTGTCAAGTTTAGTAGAAGGCCTTTCAAGTATTGCACACAGAGGACACTCCTGATCAACTGAGATGTATAGAAGATAGCCAGAAGGGCTGCAGCAAAAGGAATTGCAGAAGCAAAGCTCAAGCATTTGCAGGGGGTTCGAAAAAGAATTTCAGATGGCCTCAAAGATGTTCTGGCAAACACTCCAGTGTCTCAGTAGAGGAAAGCAAGACCCCAGACTATACAAAGCAAGGGAGTACTGATCTCTGTTGGGGATATTGTGCAACAGAAGGACTTTTATGAATTCCCCAACCCAGTAGACATGCCCTTCATTCTGGAGGAAGTGGCGTACATTTTTGGTAGTCTATTTCATCACAGAAGCAAGACTACTGGGGCAAGTGAGATTTGGAAAGAGATGTACATAAAACACTTGGCATGGTTGTGTTGTAAATGGACCTCTTCATGTTACAAGGTTCTGATAACAAAAGTCTGATACTTGGGCCAAGGATTCAGGTGGAGAAATGCAGGTTCCATCTAGACTATAGATCAGATTTAAAACTTGTGTGGTTTTATGAGGGGACATGTGGTAGAATCTGAGATTTGGTGAAGACCTATAATTGTGTACTATGGCGTTTGTTGTGGGATTTATTCCAGGAGTATGGGGTATATGCAGTGTTACAGCAACTTTACTGCTGTGTTGCAGAAAGCAGGTGTTCAGATCTCTATGTTCTCATCAATCTATTTCCCTATATTCACCCACTGTATATTAACGAGCAGTCTATGGTGGATGAAATTAGATTTCTTCTGTGAGATGATGAAGAAATTTGGAATTTGAGAGAATCTCAGTGCAGAGTTGCTGTTCCTCTGAACTGAGAGGAGACAGTTAACGTGAATTGTGCACCCTAAAAATATACACAGACAGTGTAAGTTAGACAGTGCAAGGTAAAGTTGTATCAGGCTCATCCCACTATATGGAAACCCTGGGGCAGGTCCAGGACCCGCTGGAGGGAGCTGAATAAGAATGTCTGGGGATCCCCCAAAGGAGGAGCCGAAATCTGTGATGGGTTAGATACGGACCCTGAATAAATACTAAATTAATGAATGGATAATGTTGTATATTAGAACTGCTATGCTGTTGCTACTGAGCAGCCACATAGACAATTAGATTCACTTTTCATAATTAATTGCACACTGCATAATTAACATACAATGTACCTCACACACACACACACACACACACACACACACACACACACACACACACACACACACACACACACACACACACACACACACACACACACGCATATACTGTATATGGACTACCAAAAATGTGTGTGTGTGTACTTTATTACTCACTGATGGTTGGAATAAAAACCAGCACTACAATATTTAAAAGCAACCAGTTATTAATGTTCACCTAAACCACAATAGTATAGATTATAGATTCTTTTGCATAGTCAACACGATGATAATGTGACATACCCAAGCAATCTTAACAGTCCATTATTGATTCTGAGACTTACAGTAGCTGAATCCGAATCGGCTGCTTTAATGAGTTCACAAAAAGCTCCCTCTCAGCCAGTTGTTTGCAAGAACTGACACTAAATCAGCAGTTAAATAGAATAACAGTACTGCGCTAGATCAGTGCACTCCAGTAGGGCATTAGTCAGAGTGCTTGGTTTAAAGATCTGGATCCAAAATCCCACTGCTGCTAATAAAGGGGAGGGAGAAAAAGACAGAAAGCCATTTTTCTGTGGATGAGATAGAAAATGTGAGCAAGCAAGACAGAGAATACAATTGAAGGTATAAAACAGAGTAAGTGGGAATTCAAATCCGGGTCATTTCTCTTTCATCAAAACGCAGACATAGTAGCCTTATTTTTCAGTAAGCACAAAATCAGTAGTATAGGTTTCGGTTACACAACCTTTGTGTAACATGCAAATGCTTCAAAGAAAAAAGATGTGTTAGACAAACCAGCCTTTGGGGTTGGGGAGGTGTATCCAGTTGCATATTTGGAAAATTACAACAGGACATAGTGACCCCTCTACCGCTGGCTTTATCAAGTGTTTCAAAGTAACATAATACATCGAATCCACAAATACATCTCAACTGCTGTGTAAACAATATAATTTTTTTTTTAATAAATCTTACTAGATCATGACAGAAACTGATGAATACCATATCAGTTTAAAATCCTTTCTGATAAAACTCTTACACGTCTCACTGTACAGCTACCTTTTTGTGTTTGATAACATATTCTGTATAATTAATTTATTTACAGAAAACTACAATCCTGATATTGATCATATGAATAAAAACACTTCAGGAAAGCTTTAGTAGTGAATCGACCTGGTTTATGATCACGCAAGGTTTTTTGCAGTGTCATCATTCTTATCCTCAGAACATTTCAAAACAAAATTCTGTTTTCTTTATCACATTCTGTTCTGAATTGATTTGAAATTTTGTGTGATACATGCAGCACTGCTCCCCTGGAAGATGCTCTCACAATACATATAAATATGAAGGCTACTTCACAAGTATATGACAATCTGACATGCTCAAAGACAAAACTTTAAACGTCTGTGTTCTCCTATTTGTAAATGTTTGACTGTGTTTGTGTATGCAGTTCTCTCACTCCTGTATGTCTAATTATTGTGAAACCATTGATGAAACCCATGGAACAGGGGTTACATAGTTTCGGGACATGCTTCCCATCTGTAAACAATCAGCATTCACCTGAAGCCTTGCTCATGCACAGAACTGTAGATACACACGAAGGCACTTAGGATTTTGGAGAACTACCGGTATGTCAATCCATCAGTGTATCTCAGTGTGCCATGCTTACCTAGGAACCACTTCTCATATATACAAAAGTATGAACAAACGTTTGACACATCTCACTCTTAACCTTTTGACTCTTTGATTTGAAACATATTTGCTAGGTTTTTTTAGACAAACATGGTCGGCTGTAGCTCTTTACAGGTTGGGGAATCATACTAATACTGCTAGAGAGTTAGTCTAGCTAGTCAGTGTCTAGATCAGTGTGTCTGGTCCTTCTGTACCAATGCACTGCTTAGGTTATTATATTCCCTGCTAATATGGATGTGGTAGCCTAGTGGTTAAGGCATTGGATTAGTGATCAGAAATTTATGAGTTTGAATCCCAGGTCCACCAAGCTGCCACTGCTGGGCCCCTGAGCAAAGCCCTTAACCCTCAATTGCTCAGTGTATAAACTGAAATAAAAATCTAAGTCCCTATGAATAAGGGTGTCTGGTAAATTCTGTTAATGTAATACATTCAGTTAAAGATTACATTACTTCAAATTATCTTGTAATTTTAATGAGTTATGCTGGGGCTAGGGGAAAATTAAGAAATAAGATCTGCAGAGCAGGGGGTGGAGTAGCAATAAGCAACCCTGGTCTCACCCTTAAAACAGATTCATTGCAATTTGTGGGCCTATTTGCATTCAATGTTCTCCGCTTCAATATATAGGAATAATTTATCGCTGATCATAAGAAAAACATTCCCTACACAATAAAGTTCCAGTCAGTAATCTGGTTTTGAAATTTCTTAAAAGTGATTTCTTGATTTCTTGAAATTGTTTGAAAGTTCTCCATTTTACTTAACTCCTTTAAAGCAAACAGAACATTTGATATTATTTCTCAGTTTTGAGCGGTACGTTTATTCACATTATTCACATTCACGTTTATTCACTTTTATTTTTTATTATCCTTACTTATTTGTTTGGGTGTATGATTAGTGTAGGAAAACTGGTAAAGTACAACATTGCTGTGTCAGTTAGAATGCAGTCTAATTATTATGTACAGTATGTGCAATAAGTCTATTAGCTTTATAGTATGTAAAGACAGCAGAGACTTCGGTTGATCATCTGCAGGAGTGACGCATTAATGCTCAAGAATGATATTTGAAAGGTATGACAGATTCCACTACATATTTTATTTCACCTTTCCTTTCTTTGGACCCTTAATTACCACTTTCTGTTCTGGAGATTTAAAAAAAAAAGGCAAGTCATTTCCACTTTGCATGATGAGCTGGTCAGACCGATCCATATATACAGGGCCTCAGAAACAATGCTGAACCAACAGTTCTTATCCTACATGGATTTTTTTAAAGAGAATAGTTCAATCATTCTAAACCCTTAATTTTCCCCTTTTTCAACCAAAACTGCACTGACATGCTCACAACAAAGACTTTTGCAAAGTTCATTCTCCTCCCTCTATCTCACTGAATATTCATGATACGTTCATTCCTTATGCGTGTTAAGCGGTAGGTCAAAGTGAAAGCTCCATGCAGTGACTCACCACATTCACAGGTCCACTGTTGTCAGGTTTTGTGTGTCTGGAACAATGGCAACAATAATACTCATTTATTGCAGATCTGCAAATGGTGCTATTAAAAATGTACTGGCTGCACAGGCTCCGGTGTGCTTCCTCAGCTACATGTCATCCAAACTGGGTCAGCCCCCCTTCCCTCCATCCCTCTCTCTGTCTCTCTTCCTGCACCCTTTCTGCCTCTCTTCCTGAAAGCACTGCTCTCTGCCTGGGAATTCTTATAGAGCTACAAAGCAGCACAAGCTACAGACAGTCTCCCTTGCTTCTGGATACTTTTGCTTCAAGATTTTCACAATTTGCCATGAATTTCTCCATGACTCAATCACTGATATAGTCTGTGTCAAGTCTGGTGTGAAATACACATATCAAGCATTGTTACCCTTTTTCTCAGACCATAGACCACACACTTGTCATGCAACACCTCATCATTATCTTGTTTTGGGGGGAAAATGCATCATTTCATGTTTCAATTTTGAATGTTACTCAGCCATGAGACTGAGGTCCTACAGAACATGCACTCCCTTGCAGTCAGAATGTGAATAGACTATGCCTAAAGATTTCTGGTATGTCTGCTTCAATAAACGGTAACACTCTCTGAAGTGATTGTTCACCAGCTATAAGCCCCCACCTCCATATTCCCCCACTGCTTGTTCAGGCCCAACAGCTATAAGTAACACTGAAGCGTGTCTGAGAGAGAGGAGCCTGAAGATAGTGCTCTCTGAGATATCCACCAAAACAGTGAAATAAACTAATCTAAACAGTATGGGAGGTAAAGGATACAGGTAATGTAGCCAATAAAAAAATGCTCTGCTGTTCGCGATCATTAAACTATAACAAAGGGAGTATGTTGTTTTAAAGCCATTATGTAGCATGCATACACATTTATTTAAATGAGCTTGACCAAACTGGATTCATTATTTTATAATGCATAGAATAATATAAGCTACACTCACTGAGAGATTAAATAAACAAAATCCACTTTCTGGCTTAACTTTCAGATAAGGACATTTTTAAATAAAAGTGTCAGTGCATATAATTATACCTGTAATTTGTGGACAGGAACCGACACTCTTCATCTAAGACTACTTTGGTTCGTAGGTTTAAACTTTTCTTTCAGACAATTTTTAAAGAGATTTTGTCAATGAGCAAATGAGAAATGATTCTAAACAGGTCCCTAATGATAAATGACCTCAAGTTATTCCATACTGTACATTTTTTTTAAACTTTTCAAGTGATTAATTTTTATGACATAATTCAGATGCAGATGCTATATTTAAGTGGATGGTAAAATCGTATAGTAAATTGACTGTTTGTTTAATTGTTGATGTGTGAATTTTGTTAGTTGTTAATAAAAAAAATGTTATTATGAGAACCCTTCATCCCTATAAAGAATAGTTTACAAATCTATAAATGGCATAAAACAAAGAACTCAAGTCAAATCTATTTCATTTGGCGGGTCTGTGGCTCTGTTGCCAGTCTCCAGCTTTCCATCAGCTTGGAGTGTGAGTGAGGTCCACACTGGGACCTGGATCTGCCATTGGAACCCTGTGATTGTAAAGCGGAGCGACAGGAATGTAAAAGCAAACAGATCAACGTGTGCATCTCCTGTCACAGCTGTCTGCTGTTAAATAATGGCTCCTGCTGATTCCACCCTGCTAGTGCAATTACCCAGCACTCTAGAGACTCAAGTGTAGACTCTCCCAACACTTGGATAATGATTCTCACAAATTGATGACACCCGTGGCCTCGTTTGCACAAGCTAGATTAACCTAAGAGAGAGTCTGGGGTTTTTTCTGCTCTGTGAGAGCTGAGTGGGTGAGAAAAATTCAGTGTGAGTGTCCGACCGATCACACACCATATTTGTTAAAAGTATATAAGCACTTGATTTCCTTTGCTACTGATATATTGTAGTCAAAAATCTTTGTTAAGGTTGTACACAATAAATTAGAGTAAAGAGTTTTTCCTTTTTTTGTGAATTTCTGCTAAAAATTCAAAAGACTAATCGTGTTAATTACAGCAGTGGTTTCTTCTTGATTATATACAATTTCTGAATTCATCATAGACATTAAAACAGTAATTGAATAAAGTAAAGTAGGTTTGTAATCTTAATACAATCTCATTTTGCAATCTAACAAGCACTTAAAGACTTGCTTTGTACTTCATATACATACACAACATTTAGGATTCAGAAAGTTTAAATATTTAATGCATTATGCCCTCACATATGCATAAACTAGATTATATAATAGGTTTTTGGTGTAAAAGTGAAAGTATCTACGGTACCATCTGTTGCCAGTGTGAGAGACTACAGATTTAGTTCTGTTGTTTCTGCTCATCCTTTTTACCATTTGTTTTATCAGTATGTGTGCATCAAATCGCATTTATCATAATTAACTGGCCTACTTAATAGATTAGTTTCAAAGCAATATCAATAATAATAAAGAAACAATGAACAGACTAGGACTTTTTATTTTATCTTTATTATGAAGTGCCACAAAATCCCTGGTGCCTTGTGCTTTTACAACAGTTGACGACTGGCTCAAAAATCGCAGTACAGGTTAGACCTATTTCATTCAGAGTTCCCCTGACCAGGAGTCATCAGATTAATCAGTTTTAAAAAGTTTTTTTAACCTCTTCAAATAAGTATTTACACTTAGGTTACATCACCTCTTAAACTGAGCATCTCAGATATTCTTCATTTATAATACAAAAACTAAGGTCAAACTAGTATAGTAATTTCTACCTGAATCTAGGTTTTTGTGCTACTTTTAAGAATAGGAAGTGCTTTCAGCAGAAATCTGAGGGACACCTAGACTGGAGAAATCTTAAATTAATCAAAGCCTGAACTGCAGTGGAAGTGGATTACAGACCAGCTGTGCAAAGGTTCATCTTCCCTGCTACTGGCAAGCTTCCTCATTCTTTTGTTAACTGTGGAAGAGACTCTTCCCCCAAACTGGGTGTTCCAGAGATTTGGAGAATGATATCGAACTGCTTAGAGCAGACTTTCAGCACTTCAAGCCTACATCCTAAAACTACGTTTAAATTAGAGGCAGGCAGTGCATAACAGCAGAGCAAAGAAAATTGATTTATACTTTTCTTTTTAAGTCTTTTCGACTCTTTAACACTACACTGGCATTTTCCCTGATGTTGTATTTTTTCTGTTTGATTATTAAGAGATCAAAACATACCTGATTTTTTTTTTTTTAGAAAAAGCTGCTATAGGCAACAGTTCAAAAATATCATGCATTACATGATTATTGCTGTATATATCCTTACGAGAATCCCAAAATATTGCCCATTGATACTATCTAGGTTTTGGCAAAATGATAATCCTAAGTTTTATGATATTGGCATAGATTCATTTTTTTTTTGCATGCAGTACATAGGCATATGAATTAAAAAAAAATCTGAAAATCAAATTGTGACTGATTTGAATGCTTTGGCATGTTAATAAAACTGGCAAATAAGCAAATGAAAGAGCAAAACTTAATTAAACACTTTTTTTTGCAGAAAGAAAACAAAAATAAATAAATAAATAAATAAATAAATAAAT
>NC_062520.1:20358926-20361426 GCF_022655615.1 Tachysurus fulvidraco | reverse complement strand
GTAGGTTTTTGCAAAAATCGAAGTGCAAAAGTGAAGCACGAAAGCGTTTCCAGGGGTCTTGCTGACGGGAGGGCATAAATCTGTGGTGTCCGCTGCCTCCTTCCTCCCTCCTCCTCTTCCTCTGCTCCTCGTGGATGTGCGCGCGCGCTTGATCAGCACCGAGCGCTTTATACGCGCGCGCCGATCAGGTGGCGCACTGAGAGGGGAAGCGCTTAATGTAATCCACCCGAAACCTCCCGGGAACAGAGCTGCGCGACAATGATTTATTGATGCTCTCCTTCATCTCTCCGTCTGATTTTCTGGGGTTTTTTTATGCGTCCAGGGTGAACCTTCATGTACGAGAGGAATGTATTGTAAAAAAAAAAAATGTGTGTGTGTGTGTGTGTGTGTGTGTGTGTGTGTGTGTGTGTGTGTGTGTGTGTGTGTGTGTGTGTGTGTGTAACAAGTTTTAGTGTCGCTACAGTACTAATGATTAACAGAAATGACAAATTGCTTCCAGAATACAGAGAAGAGATTCATGTGTGTTAATACATGTAATGTGATGTTAATATCTGCAGAAAGTTTGCACATGGTTCCTCTTCAGTATTTCAGTGTTGTGGTTAAAGGCCCACTGACCATGTATTTTCTTAGAACAGAAAGTGGTGGTGATGTCATAAAAAAGTCTTCACCTTGTGGACGTGCACGTTCTGAAATACTGGCATTAGCTATACATGAATTAGAATCATATATTAATTGCATACATTAAACCATGAAACTACAATTCCATACAAACATACTGTAACCACAAGCAAAATAAAATATAATGAATTGGTGGGAGTGGATCTTGCTCTCTTACCAGAAAAATGCTAAACTATCATTTTATTCTTCATATTTTTGCTTTGAATTTATATTTCATATTTCTTTTCATTTTGAATTGAAACACACCAAAAGGCTGTAGAATACACATGGCTGTCTCAGTGTTACGAACAAATTGAAACTAGAATGGATGGTGTTCCCTTGAGGAATAAATGGGGACCTTTAGCATATAGCGAAAAGATTTTGCAGTGTATATTTCAAATCAAAAGTACAATACAGAAGTGTGCATATCATTCTTTTAAACTGAACTACTTTCTTACTTCATTTGACTATGTAATCTGCACAGCCGTGTTCAATTGAAAGGTCACAACAAAGTTTTTTTATGTTTCATTTGCTCTGTTTGTAGACAATGTTTTTAATCTGATGAAATAGAAACTATAAATAACATGCATTCAGCAAATAATTAAGAAAGTTGAGAAGTTTTCTGTGAAGCTGTGAAGTACGATTGTTTTGGGATGTATCGGGTATACTCACTCTACCTTCATGCAACACTCCTCATCTTAACACAGAAATCAGCATTACGATGTAAACATGCCGGAATAACATGGCACCAATTTCATTTCTATTCAACGAGTCATCTAAGAAGCTACCACATGGCATAGATCTAACTTTGTCAATCAGGTTATCTGAAAGAAGTCTATTTGTACAGCTTTCATTTTACACCATACACATATACACACCACCAGGAGCAGCAACAGAAGGCATAGTGCCCTGATGAAGGGGACTGCTGGGTATTGTCCCTCGGCCTGCTGTCGCTGTAACACTAAATACTGCTGAGTCCAGTTCTCACCAGGCATCTACACACACACACACACACACACACACACACACACACACACACACACACACACACACACACACACACACACACACACACACATACAGAGTGCTGGGCTAAGAGCGAAAACATACCTTGTCACTTTTCCCCCTCTTATATTTTTGATGACCGCAAATGAAACGCAATATAAGACACATTACCAATACACCCTGAACTGCACCAAAGTCACACAGTGAAATGAATACTGATAAAACACAACACCAAGCTCATTTTTCTTAAACAAATTGAGAATGATGCAAGCAATGAAGAGTAATTAGGATTCCCCCAGCTCAGTGTTTCCAAAGCCTGAGTGATCAAAATCATTGCCACAGAGTGTCAGGCAAGCTTGGAGAGGAACTTCGCCTCAAGCGCTATCCCTGACAAGGGTTTGCTGCCATCTGCCCCTTTGTACTGTCTTCTTACTGATGAGAAAAGATCATCTGAACCTCCTCCGTGGTAATTGCCTTGAATCAGTGAAATTGCCTTTCTATAGACACTTGACATCCCTTGCAGCGAGAGTAACATTTTGAACACCTCAGAAATTCTGTTTTAGTAGGAGATAAAAATGAGAGGACTGAGGTATCATTTCCTCTCGCCGACACTCGAACAATGATGTGTCAGAACTGATCAGTGGTTACATCCTTCTGCACTGGGAGAGGTGGAGAGCCAGGGGAGCGCCAGAATCACACAGGTTCACTGATGACATTATTACACACACCCTGACACACATGCTGATAAAAACACACACACCACACACACACACACACACACACACACACACACACACACACACACACACACACACACACACACACACACACAAACACA
>NC_062520.1:19911426-19983926 GCF_022655615.1 Tachysurus fulvidraco | reverse complement strand
CACAGTAAAGTGGGTACTGGGGTTAATGATGCAACTGGGACCATTAAAGGTGGGAAACTGACAGCTCTCCTCTCTCCTCTCAAAGAGTAGGAGAGTGACGGTGGAGACAAAAAGAAGAAAGCGCAGCAATAAATGGACTAGTCTTTAAGCATTGCTTTTTTTTTCCCTGAGTAGAATCAGGTTTGGCTCAAAGGCCAGAATGAAATCCAGTGGAAAAAAAAAAAGAAAAGACTAAAAGGAGAGAGGAGGCCACACAGAGAGGAAAAGGAACATGAAGGCAGTCTATTTGAAGTCCAGCCGTTTGTCTACATATTGTATGTGTGTGTGTGTGTGTGTGGCTGATAGAAGAGATACAGTAGTGAATAGACCTGCCTGTGGTAAGCAGTAGAGAAAAGACCCAGCTTTCCTATCACACTGGCCAATTAGGTGCTGAGATGCAGAAGATGTGACCAGGCTAAAAGGACCCAGCTGTTGGTATTAGTATGCTGGCAGAGACCCATTCTGTGCTCCAGGCTATAGGCATCTCCTGCAACTCAATGCCAAGACTCCTCTGGTTCACATTAGTCATTTTTCAGTGTTGATGCAGCTGAACAATTTAGCCATGAATCTTTCATTTTGCACATTATGGGAATGTTGTAATACGCTATAATAGCTTATAGCATATCATATACATATGGCTTAATTCTTTATTTAAGTTATATGTAATTCTGTCTCTCTCTCTCTCTCCAAAACGTTTATAGAGCTGCTTGTGTTACCATGGTTAACAGTTTCATCTGCTCGCTGAGCAAACCCTCCCACTATGACACACACACACACTTCACAATCTTTTCATGTGTCTTTTGTCAGATAAATGTTTGGTCTCGATAACAGAGGTTGTAGAAGAAGTACAGTTTCTGCAGTCTGAGCTCACTGTCCAGTGACCGTGTTAAGCCTGACCTCAGTGCAACTGACCAGTCAGACTAGCTGGCTACTTCTGCTTACTTTTCCTCACTGAATGTTTTTTTTTTTTTTTCTTTTATCAAAATGACTAACATTTTAATGAAGGAAGATAGATGTCTAGATACATGCGACGCATTCTAGCCTCTTTTTTTTTTGTTATGTTTATGGTGTTAGACAGACTGAGTGTGTCAGCATATTTTCTAAAATGGTGTTCTCTCTCTCTCTACTTGCTGTTGGTTGTGTTTTTGTGTTTTGAGTACAGAAAAGTAGGTCATGGAGACACAGAGAAACACAGACTGAGACGGAACAAGTTTTCCTGCTCTGCTGGGAAAAGCTAGTTAGGATCCTAGTGTAAGAAACGTCTGAGTCTGATTCAAGCCTCATTATGTATCTTAGATTGAACTGCCGCCATGGGCGATGTTTTTAGTACACTGAATTTTTGTTCACTCTAGTACTCTTATGGGTTCTTTCAGTTTGGTTCTGTCAGAAGTCTGAAATGTTTTATGTAGACACTACAAGAGGTCTTTCCTGTTACAAAAGGCTGCAGGCTGAACCCTTTTAAAAGAAAGCTAGGACTATTAATTGTCCAAGGAACCCAAGAGAACAAGGTGATTGTTAAACACACCAATAAGTAAAGTTTCTAAATGCACAATAAATAGAATTCACTAAAAAAAAGTCTTAAATATTACTTTGTGTCTGGAAGGTTTTCTGCTACAACATGGATGATGCTAAATGTGTCGTGATAACAGTAAAAGAAACAAAAAAAAACATGAACCAGTTTAACAGGTTGAACTGTGTTGACTGACCTCACTCTTGGCCATTGATCTACTTTGAGATCTACACTGATGACAAAGGCAAAAATGTCATTGTCTAGGAAGGTGTTGAAAGCTTCCTAATGAATCATGAGTCACTGTATAGATCCAACAAGACTGTGAGGCTGGAGGACTGATCACCATAATACAAACCATAATTCTTGATGTTGAGATCTGGTCACAGTGAAAGAGACAGCGTGTGATTTACACAACTCAGATCGTTCAATGATTGCTCATGCCATGTTGATGAAGGCCGTGTCGTCCTGGAAGAGGCCACTCCTGTTGGCATGGAAGTGTATAACATTGTAGGAAGGTGATCAGTCAGAATAACTTTGTATTGATTTGAAGGGAAAAGTGGAGGCCAAATATGACCCCAAAAGACTTCCGTATCATAAGGGAGCCAACAGATGATTGACCCATATGGGCATTATATGTGTATGGGCCAGTGTTTGCTCATGTGGTTAAGGCCTCAGCAACGCTAAGCTGCCACCAATAGGACCCTGTGCAAATCCTTCACCAATCCATGACAGCTGCATCATACAGTAGCTCCCTCTGTGCTCTAACCCTTAACTCCAAATATGGAATATGTGAAAAAAAGAATTCCACTGTGCTGTAATGTATGTTTGGATATAATAAAGACTTCTACTTCTTTTAATAATGATATACTGTATCTATATCCAAAAAATAACACTGTCATATCTCAAAAATTAAATCACCACCAGCGATTGTTTTTCATTTGTCTGAAAGTTGTTAAGCTCCACCTTCGCACCTTCTGTCTGTCATAACTAGCCTGATTCACCCTGCTTCCTGAACACGTTTGAAGATGACCAGTGGAATTGCAGTTACATTCCTGCCTCTACAGCACTGCGCTGTGTTCCATCCATGTAATGTCCCTGGTGTAGACATCATTTGTGATATGTTCATTTCGGTGCCCCTTGGGTCGCTGCGGTCTGTGTGTGTCCAATGCTGTCGGCATGTAGCTGCTGACAGGTTTATTAAAAAAAGAGTGTGGCAGACAGCAGGCGAGCTGGCCACGGGCCACTGAGATCTGACTACTGCTGCTCCGAGAGCTGCATCATTGCTGCGCTCTCTCGCTCCCTCTGTCGGGTCACACCTGTACACTTTTATCAGATGAGACTAGTTTTTCGAGCATCTTCTCGTGTTTTTTTTCCCCCATGGAATATTGGGCAACTAATAAACTAAACTAATCTCTACTTGTGTACTTGTGTATTCTGGTCATCAGCAGTTAACCTGATTGTACTTTTGAAGATTCAGGTGTGTTGTTTATAGCATTTTATTGTTTAGAAGTGGGAAGAAGGGTAGTGGAGGTTCTGTCATGTAGCTCGTTAGCAGAAGGCTAATAATGTTATCGTAATCATTAGGAGCCACAACAGTGGCCATTTTGGGAGTTGCTGTGCCTGCTGTTCTTCCTGTTGAGCCTGTGTGTGTGTGTGTGTATGTGTGCACCGGTGTGGGAGGCTGGCATTAAACCTAGACATTACCTCACCCTACTGGGCAGACGGCCCATGACAGTGCTCAGCAGGCTGCGGGAGAGTGCAAGGGGGGAGAAAAACTCAATACCTGGTGATTATCTACACACATACACTCACCCTCTCCCTATCTCTCTCTTTCTCTCTCACACATACATGCACACACTGCAGCACACATCCGCAGACGTCACATTCCTTCCTTACAGATGGCAATTTTCAGAACACGCGCACACCCGGTCTCCTGGGATGAGTGTGAAGATAATTTGCCACAGCGTGCAGGCTTGGGTGGGAGATGAGTCAGGTAATGGAGTGTGCTTGAAGTCAGCCCTCTCCCACGTTAAACCTGCAGATTATTAGTGTGATGGCCCTGTTCCTGTGTCACTAAGCCTGTTCCCTCAGGCCATCTTACACTAACATCTACAAAAGGTCATTATTCATTATTTCTTCATAGTTTTGCATGTGTACATTTAATCACTTTAGTGTTGAATATTCCTGACACTGTGCTCTAGAAAACGGCTCCGGTCACTCAATGTCCCCGGATTCTGAATTTGCTTTAGGCCAAAGGAGCCGTATTTCACACAGGATACTCTCGGTTACAACGGGCTTCTCTGTTGACCAACATGAGCTTTGTTTCCATGTATTCAGTCTGCTGTTGCATCAACAGTGAGCTGTGATTACTGGAAGGCCCACATGAACTCCAGAAGACATTTCAGTTGGATGATGCACCATGTAGAGGTAGACACCCAAGATCACACTTCAGTAACATTAAACTTCCTGTTTTCAAAGATACAGATATGCAATCATCATAGCTGAATGGTGACAACACTTCTTGTTAAAAGTTTTTAGTGATTAGTTCCTACTTAAAAGCGGTGTTACTAACTCGACAAGCCCTATAGACTCTTACCAGATGTTTTAAATTATTGGGAGAATAAGCTCATAATTCTCTGGTCATTTGTTTTTAATTATTCTGTTTTGGAATAAAGAAAAGCCTAAAAATTTCCTCAGTTTGCCAATCCCAACAGAGAGGGTCAGTATTAGCAATCTATGAACATCTCCCTTGTCTGATCTAATGATTTTAGGCCTGTAGCTGGTCTCTGCTTTGATGAGCTGCCTTCAGCTAAAGCATTTACTTAAATACACATGATTTTAAAAACCACAACAGAGCACCTACAACAAAAGCAAAGCTTGTTCATGATGAGAAAACGGCATTCGATGAACTAAATGTGTTATCAGTCTCTGCTATGGTAGTGCATTGTGCTCGTTCAATGCTCTTGTATACTTTTCTGGGTCTGGAATGTGGTGTTTTGTGTGATAAAACATTATGGTCAAAAACACTGAAAATTATGTTTGTTTAAGGTTACTATAAATTCATTATTGGTGGAGACATGAGACCCACTGAGTATTTGTCATTGAAGGACCAGATTACCAGTTACTTAAAAGCAGGGTCAGAGCACTGTCAGCCTCAATGTCTATCTGTAACAAGAAGTCATCAGTTTAATTTGCCCTGGACAAAACAATCTCGGGATTCATGTCATCATCTGAAGCAGGGAAATGACGCATGCACAATGTTCAGAACTGAGAAGCCTTGACTTTATCAGCAAGACAACATGGCAACATTTATTGTCCCAAACTCAGTGACTCCCCCTGTTGGGCACCAGGTGGCGCTCTGCCTCAAACAACAGTAACTGAACAGAAGGACCGTTTAGAGGTTACATAATAGAATAAGAAATCATTGAGGTGCTAAAAATGAACCCTGATGCAAAGTGTGTGGATAGTTTACAATCTGCAAATGGTATCTGGTGTTTTTTGAGTGAGGATAAAATCTACAAATAAGGTGATAATGTTGTTAGTAAGTGTTTTGTTTTGAATGTTATAAATTTTCATTTCATCAATACAGAAGACAGCATGCTATCTAGAGGTTTTTCCTATTTGAATATATTAAAATGCATTCTGGTGGGATTGTGAAAACCAGCCACAACAACATTAACATGCACAGTTAGTCCAGCTCTAACTTCCCTTGGGATGTTGCTTCAGACACCCATTCAAACCCTGAGTCATGACCCCTACCTCTCCACCTCCCCCACGTCTAGTGTGTGTGTGTGTGTGTGTGTGTGTGTGTGTGTGTGTGTGTGTGTGTGTGTGTGTGTTGGCAGGGGACATGACTTCCAGACAAGACGTCAGACAGATAAATGTCAGCTTGTCTCCCTGTGGGATGAGTAAGGGGGGTGAAGAGAAGGATCTAATCGTTTAAATTTCATCTTGACATCTGGGATCGGACTTTGTAGACAGCCGAAGGGTTACTAACAAGCACGTATATGAATCCACTGCACGCCATTCCTAAACTAGTGTACTAGTGCTAATGTTACTCGAAAATAATACATTAACAGGGAAGGAATTCTGTTAAACAGGCATTTATCTCCTTCCTTTCTTTGTTGCTGAAATCGCTTCGAGTGAAGGAGTGATCAAAGGACAAAGATTTTAGGGGGAATTATTATTTCTATTAATCTGATGTCTTCAGTTTTCTCAAACGGAACGATCCTACTCTGAATATATATCTTTGTAATTATGGGAATTAAAAAAAAAACAACCCACTGGTGTGAGGTTTCTCGGTGACAGTATCTTGTTTTTCACATATGGTTGTTTAATGTTGTAAACTGAAGTTACTTTAACTGACGGAACAAACTTTTTGTCTGTATTTTAATTCCTTACACTGACCAGTGAAATCTGCATATGCTGGATAATGGTTTTAAAGGGTGTAAGCGTGACCAGTGCTGTGAACCGCTGCAATTAAAGATGAACTGCAGTTAAAGGGCTCAGACAGAGAGCATGTGCGCTTCACCCTCACTCAGACGGCGGGGTCAAGCCAAGGTCACGCCCCATGTCTCGCGCTCTCACACACACCGCCTTGTTTGGTTGTGTCTGGTGCGGAGACGTGGAGTTGGAGCACAATGGCTACGTCTTAAACCTCCGCTTAGGAGGACGATTTTATTTACCCGGACCCTTAAAAACCCAAGGGTTTGGGTTTAAAAAGGTAGTATTAAAGAGTCTCCTAGGCGTTCTTTGTAAACAAATCGTACTAGTTTCACATAGTCACTAGAGTGCAGTTTGAGACGCAGCCCAGACATCCAACCCTCTTAACACCCCCTCTGCACCCCACCCCACCCCGACAACCACCCCCTCCCGGGCGCTTGCTTGCTTGGCGGAGTCACCAGGAAGCGTGTGGGGTTTTTTTTTTCTCAGGACGCGGCCGCCCACCCCTCGGGATTGTAGTGTTGGAGACGGTGCTGTGATATGAGTAAGGGCAGGATAGGGGTTACACAGTCTGTCTGCCACATTCAACACCAGCACGCCGTCTACAAAACGGAGGTATCAAAAGCTACAGACTTGTTCGCCGTTTAAAGAGGACGGGGATATTTTTTTTTACCCCCTCCTCTCCAGCGAGTATGTGGTGAAGACGATGCGAGTGGCGCGGAGAGCCGGTGGAAGTTGTCTCTGTGCCGAGCTCCATGCAGAACCAGAGCGCAGCGGCTAGCGGAAGCGGCTACGGCTCCAATGGCGCCTGCGTGTGTAACTGCACCGGAGCCCAAGTTCAGGGAATGGACATATGTGAGTGTAAAACTGCTTCACTTCTTCTATAACCGCTCTGAACTTCTGCGTCGAGTATTTACTATCTTATGTCGTTGAAACCGAGGCAAGTTTGTCGTTTAAAGGGAACTTGGATGTTAAATTACAAATAGCGCCAGGGTGAAGTTATAGAGCGCTAGATAGAGTCCAGGGTTTTTTTTAATTTATTTATCCTGTGTAGTGAAGTCGTATAGGGAGAAGGCAGCCATAAGGGATCGAGTCTGGTCTGGTGTTTGGACAGTGATGAACGTTTTCGGTGTCTGTCTTCAACACTCCTGAGCACCAATAAATTCGTGCGTAAAACATTAGCGCGTCTTATTGTAATGTTCACAACCTGGTGCTCAAACATGGAGCACGGGTGAAATAAAGCCCTTAGGTTTTCTAAAATCGTGATTACTCTTTTTTTTTTCCTTCTTCTTCCTTTGACTAGTGGACGGTTTGCTTTTGGGGTTCACAATCGCTTCCCTCTATTCCACCTTATTTTCTGTTTTTCTTCCTCTCCTTTTTCAAAACCCTTCATATTCATTTCCATCGTCTGGGTTTCAGCAAACTGCAGCTGTGACAGTAAAGTCATCTGTAAATCACAGTTCATATTAACACACTCCTAATGAGTGTCATTTCTGTACTACCAGTCTCACACACTCCATCTAATCCAAGTCTGATTATTAGTCTGTGTGTATATAATCTAACAAAGAGATGAATGTATACAGATTATGGGGAAGGTTTTATTTTATTATTCTTTTTTTGAGGATGACATTTTAACTTATGTAGTGAATCTCTGCTGTCAGGTCTTCGTGACGATGAGTACGTTTTACACTGTAGGAAAGTCTTCAGGACTTACCGATTCTCTTCAATATAAGCCGTATTATTATTATTATTATTTTATTTTATTTTTTTTAATGATATATTTTCTCGTTTGGTTTAACTTTGAGTGGGAGGAATGTAAATTGATGTTGAGAGACTGTTTACAGCTAGTTTTGAAGATGTTTCATAACATTAAATGTAACTATAAATGGCTAAAAAGCATCAATAAAAATGTTCATTGGCAAATCCCCAGGTAATGGGTACAAAACCCTACAGGACATGCTGTTGGAGGACAATAAGCCACAATCGGCTGGTATGATGCAACCTAACATGGATATAATGTTCAATAACATCATGTCCTGAAGTGTTTTCTTTCTTACTTATTCAGTAATTACTTTTATACATTGACCTGAGGTTGCAGGATGATGTATTGAAATTTGATGAATGGATGAGTTTAAGTGTTCTTTCCACGGGCCAATTTATCAATAGCGAATAGAGACATTACTTCTTGTTACACATTTGTGCTAATCTCAGAAGGATTTCTGAGTCACACTTCAGTGAATCAATACTTGACAATATGTTTCCACAGTTTGGCACAATTGTGTAATAATAGACAACTGAATAGTGAAGAAAAGAGATACATTATTTTATTCTAGCGTATTTGAATGCAGTACTTTATAAGTAAGTCATGCAGCTACATAAAAAAAAAAGAAAAACAACAACTGGTAATGAGTAGGTAGGTTAACTTCCACAGTGATGGCCCGGTTTATTGCTGCGCTGCGATGTGCGACTGATGTGTTTGGTGATAACAGCCTTAGGATCCAGTGACTATAGTGCTCCATCACTAATCTAGCCATTGTAGCTCTACCAGAGGTCTAGAAGCAGAGCATGGTTCCCTGTACATCGTTTTAAGTGCTCTTTATGATAAATGAAGCACAGGTTGTTAATGATTAGTCCAGGTATAAGTTACAGGAGATACAGAAAGCCAGACAGTAGGGTTTTTTTTTTCTTCTTCTTTTTTCCCCCTTTTCTTTTTCAGATTACATTTTGTCCAGCTCTTCTGTTTCCTCTATCTGTACTTGCTCTTTGAAAATGTAACTGGTGATCTCTCTTCCAACCCTGTTCCAGCATTCTCAAATGGAGGAGTGTGGTTTCCACCCACTGAGGTCATGCATGCAAGTTCAGCTAGCGGTCATGGGCAAATGTTTTAGTGAAGTGCCGAGTTTTTTTTCTTTCTCCTTCCCTTCCTTTCCCTTCGCTCTCTTCTCCCGTTCACTCTGTTTAAACACCATTTTTTGAGGCTTGCCCTCGGGAGAATGTTCATGCATTTTGCATTTCGTAACTAAATAGATGTTAATTAAAAAAGAAAGAAAGAAAGAAAGAAAGAGACTGTGGCATCCCCCCCACCACCCCCCCCCCCCCCCCCCCCCCCCCCAAAAAAAAAAAATTCAGTGCTTATTGTTTAACTCTGTGGACCTGGCAAGCCGATGCAGCAACCTGCAAGTTTGCACAAGTAAAGCTGGCTGCCATGAAAGCATCTTTCAGTTCTGGTCAAATACAACATGCCAGGGTATGTTACGAAGAATGAAGGCCTTCCCAAAATAGTAGTCAATATACATGGATGAGGAGATGCCAAGGACGATTGTCTCAAAAAGGGTTCTGCATCACTTTCTCCTTCAGGTATACATTGAATGCTGTCGCAGAGAGCTGAAAGTGTCTCTCTGTGCTGAGCAGTCCCTGGCTCTCTTCTTCTCCCAGACCTGTACTGAGTGCAGAGGTGTGAGATCTTTTCTGGCACAAACGATTAGCAGAATGTACTGTACACAAAGTCCTGAACCTGGAAACCTGGAGGTAGCTTAACTGATTAGTGGATTTTTATGGTTATTCATGCAACTGGTGAAAACCATAATAGTTTAAAAAAGCTGTGTGATCACCCACATGAAGCAGAAGAGCGATGGGTGGCATGTTGGCACTGAAGCTCAGTGGCAGAATGCTCATTTGAGCCAGCCATCTGATTTGTGTCATCCACGTGACTAATATGAAGAAGAAGGACTATGACCTCTCTTACCATCATATGGAAATCACTAGACTAAACAAATGCTCATTTGTGTTTCTGTCAGCACTGGGGAGAAAAAAAATGATTTGCTTGGACAAAAGGACAGTGAGATGGGAAAAAAAAGGGTAGGACATAAGCAAATGGGAAGCGCATAACTTTTGGTTTTTTAGGGATTTAGAGTTTTGTTGTTTTTTGATGATTGTGACTCATTGTGACTGATTCATGGAGTCAAATCCGAAGGTTTTTTGGAAGCACCTAAGAGAAGTTGTTAGCTGACTAAATGTTCGATAGGTAAATAATATTTCTTTTCAAAAAGAAAATGTTACGGGCTGTAGCACTCTTCCGGAGTTGTCATTTCAATAAATAAAAAAAAATAATCTTTTCAAATTTCAGGTTGGTCTGTGGCTCAGAGGATAAAAATGGTTTCCTTAGAAATGTCTTAGATGGCACTGTTCATATCTAATGATTATGTGAGAGTCCAAATAATTTAAACCATAGCAGCTCTGACTTCTTTTTTAACTCCCCTTGCCTCACCAGATGACTCACAGCAGTGCAAGGACAACATGTTTTATGATTTTTCTCTACTGACTTAATGTTTTTTTTTTATTTTTTATTTACCATGTTACAGACAGACAGATTTATTTAGTGATGCTACTCATATTGTATCAAATCAATATAAGCAAAAATGCTGTTTTAGATACCAGACTGAAAAGATACCAGACTGAAAAGAAATCAGATTCTGTGGCAAACAAGATATCAGTGAAGTGCAAAATAACAAGGTAAAGCTGTTTAACAGCATTGTACCGGTATTTCTGTCCTTTTATTTTAATGTCGTCTAATTTATAATCTGGTATTTTTCTAGAAACCTGCAGTTTTGTGTACATCATGAGTATTTCTTTGTGTTCATTTGATATTTTTGACAGTCTACTTTTCTACCCATGTCTTGCTAGGCAGTTCTTTGTGTTTCTTACTCCTTTAATATAACTGGCTCACCTCGTGAAGTACTTGTTAATTATCTAATGAGTTGGGAGCGGCGAAAAATGTGAAGACAGTCAGTCAATGGATATTGAATTGGTGAAGCAGCGGGACCGAGGTTGAGAAGTCGTCAAGCATCTGATGAGATTTGAAATTCGCGGTTGAGAATTATACGGGTGCATTTCTGTGAAAGATCTTTTGTGCTGCTGTTTAATGCGGGTGTACAGCAGCGTCTCGGTGAAGAATTTGAACGTACCGTTACTGACATTTCACACGTAAGCACACTGGAGCCGTAAGAAGCCCTTTATTATGGCTTGGTAGTGCCTTTTTTCTCTTGATGGACAGAAACTCAGTTGGGCATCTTTAAGATGATGTCTCTGTTCCTTTCTCAGTGTAATTGATGGCAAGAGCTCCTGTGTGGAATGGTGGCTGCTGCTTGGCGTGCTGGGTGGCATGGCCTCTTCCCACTGGCAGTGTTTGTGGCATGGCCGTACTGCGGGGCTGGAATCGGCTGCCCGCCCCTCTGATGCCCAGCGGGATGCCAGTCTGTTAGCGTGTTTTTCTCCATCCCACTATGCCACAGGGCTTTGATTTGTAGCACAAAGACCACCTGTGTGATCCAGCCTTCTAAAACAGTAGACGAGGAGCCTACCTCCCCCAGCCTGCAAACACAAAAATGCACGTTTATCACCAGATGACAGAATGCCTGTCTCCAATCCGCTCGTATCCACATTCAGAGCCTGTCAAAACACTCTTCTTGTCTTGTCAGAGTGATGTGGCGTCCATAGACGTCCTGACAAACAGAATAAGCATTTGCGTGGTGTGACCTAGCGTCTGCTCGCTGGGTATCATGTATTTCTAAAACGAAATTAAACCAGTTGAAACCAAGTAAACAGAAGGATTTAGGCTATGATGAAAGAGGTGCATTCATTTATTATATACAACATGTATAGCTGTGTGTGTGTTACTGATGATAATGGATGGTTTATGTGAAGTGCTTTATTTTTTGTCATTTAAATTTTTATTTATTTTTTTTACTAGAATGTGGAATATTAAGGCAATGGCTTTGTTTTTTGTGTTGGTGTCCACATGAAACTGTGTGCACCAGAAAGTAATATTCTCTCTGTTCTCTCTGTCTCTTTCTCTCTCTTGCCTCTTCTCTCACTCTGGCAGCATTTTAGTGGCTTCAAACCCAAAGTGACAGTGAGGGTTTTTTTTTTTGTTGTTTTTTAATTATTATTATTTTTATAGCATTAGTGTTTATTATAGAATTGGCTTTCTTGAAAATGCTTTCTCAGCCTTCTAGCTGATTCTATTATTGCTGAGTAGTTATAATCAATAAAAACGTTTGCTTGACATGATGGCCGGGCATATGGTACAACATTCCCAAGTTATCCTGCGCATATAATACGAGTCTCATTCTATCACACACGCACACACACACACACACACACACACACACACGGCTCATGTCTGGCACTCCCTCGCTGTGAGTGGCCCACTGTCTGGCAGCTCTCAGTCAGCTGCGCTCTGCCTGCTGACAGTAAAAGGGCTGATTGATTTGCTGCACTGAACGCTGGCTGCTGCTGGCATCACAGGCTAATGCTTCTCCCAGAACCCACTCTGTCTGACTCTTTAGCTCTCCCTGCATTTTGTAGTCTGCACATAGTTTTTAGTCTGCCCTTGTTTCTTTGCTTTGTTCTCGCTCCCTGTTTTTTTCCTCTCTGTGTCTGCATCTGCATGAATGTGTGTGTCTGTGTGCCATGTCAGTGTTCAGTGTCTCTGTGGGTACTGATGCTGAGGGCTGTGTCTCCATGGCAATGAAGGCAGCTGGATGTGTGTGTGTGTGTGTGTGAGAGAGAGAGAGAGAGAGCGAGAGGGAGGGGGGGTGGCATTGCCAGTGGTATCTAGGGCAGGACAGGAGATCCAGTATCCAGCAGTGCCACTTCACTGAAGATCTTGTTCCTTATTCACTCTGTCTATCTCTAAATGAAAGGCAAGGCTGAAGTGCCAAACCCCATCTTCCAGCTCTCTCTGTCTCTTTCTCACTCACTCTCTTGCTCTCTCATTCTCTCTGGGTTGTTCCAGAGCAGCCAGGCTTTGTTCGTTTAACCAGACCGTTCCAAGCCATTTTATAAACCGCTTGCATGTACAGTTCAGACCAAAAGAAAATACACTAAGGAACTTCACCAGATAATAAATCATATTAATTTAAAGACTGATTACAAGTTCACTTTTAACTGTAGGGGACAATTGAGCTGAGAGCAGCAGGTCCAATGTAAATGGACAGGGCAGGAATAAGAGGATCTCAGCATCTAAGTTGGGAATATATACAGCCTGCTCAGTCTGATCACTCGTTCTCCTTCTAACCCAAACTTCCCTGTTAGAAGCGCCACATGATCAATAAATCTAATACGGCTTGTGAGCTAGCGGCACTTCTTAATGCTGTTGGAAATGGTGGTCTCTTGTGCCTTGATACATCAGGAGCATTCTGTAATGACTCAAAATGAGTAATATGCATCATCTTTATAGATATATAATGTCAAAGCCTTCTAAAGCATGCACGTGTACTGCTCTTGACCTCAGACTCTGAGTCATATCTTAGATCCCACCGGGATCTTCTAGTTGTTTACTACAGAGGGGTGTTTATATTTTAATGCACATGAGTCATTTTATGTGCATGATGATTAGATCATTAGGAGACTTCTTATTTACTGCTCGCACTAAAGCTTTCATTACAGCATTTACGTTATGTTGGAGTACCTGTAACACATGGCTTTGGAGGGAAATTCATTAACATGTACTGGATGATTCTTGAGCAGGACACGTCATGGTGCATTGGTGTATTACCCAGATAAAATACATTAGAGTAATTCACCCATATAACCTTGGTAGTTATGTGTATTAAAGGTTTTATTAGTCACATTCAGATTGTTGGACAATTCTTGATTTCGTATTTGAAGAAGTAAATGCTGATGAACTGTTGTCTTTCTCTGTTTTTCACTGTGTAATCCATTTTTGCATTTTCTCCTCTGTGGCCTAGCACAGGCACCACTCCTTTTAGTATCTTTAAATTCATTTATGTATTTTGTGCATGTCTGTCTTGCACACTAGAATAAGCAGTATTCTGTCTAGTAAAAGTTGAACTAAATAATATAAAAATTGTTTACAGGCTGTAAAACAGCTCCAACAACTTTGTCATACTCTCTTTCTGCCCTGTACCTTTCTTATTTTTGTAATCATTTCCTTTCTCTCTAATCGCCGCTCTCTCTTTCCTCGCATCCTCACTCATGGCTTATATTTGGAGAAAAGTGGCGTTTGTCTGCTCAGATGCTATACTGCAGCAATTTTGTGGTGTGTGTTCCAGTCATGCTGTTCAGTCCGTACACTCAGTCTGCTCTAGAAGATAATGCTTCTCTGTTTAACACTTTAAAACATGCTCTCTGCAGACCCAACAGTTCCAAAATGGTTCATGTCTCGCCGTGCCGGAGGCCGGCATCAGCCACAGCGTCTAGCCTAATCAGATTGGGCTTACGTTCTGAGGCATGCTGGGATATCGCAGCGCCCTCTCTAATGCCATGAGCTGTCTGGCTGCAACAGATAGGCCGCCATTGTCTTGCTTTACCAGACGCTCTGCCTGTCTGTCTGGGTATTGCCAGGGTGTATAGAAGAGGTCTTTTTGCATGCTGCAGATCTGTTGGCCACATGGGAGTGTGTGTGATAGGAATAGCTGAACAGTGTTGCCTGTTCACTTCCTGTCCATTTTGAACCTTCTTCATATCATGCAGTTCTCTGACTGTCTGTGTTGTACTCACTATACAACAGCTCAGTAATTGTTCCTGTCTTGTGTTGGTCTTGCAGGCTCCTGCAGTTCTGTGCTTCCATCCTGTGGTCCAAACAAGAACTGCATTTTTCCACAGCCTTTTTTTTTTTTTTTTGATTGAACTTTATTGTTGCTGTGTGCACATCCATAACCTCATAATAAAACTCTTCCCCTTTCTTTTGTTTCTCTCTGTTCTCTGCAGCTGAATTGGAGTTTGTGCAGATAATAATCATAATTGTGGTGATGATGGTAATGGTGGTGGTGATTATCTGTCTTCTGAACCACTATAAACTCTCAACCTGGTCCTTGATGAGCAGACTGGGCCAGGCCAGGAGGCAGGAGCAGTCTCTGCAGCCGGTAAGACATCACTTTGCTTTATCCCTCACTTCCAGTTGAAGTATGTGTATTAGTGGATTACTGCCACCCATAAAAAAAAGACTCGGCCTCATTTAATCAATATAGTGCGCATATAGATCTGGACAGTGTCTGGAAAATTTAGCTTTGCCTTCTAAAACATTGCAGTAGACGATCATTAAACAAAAGACATGCACAAGAATTAGCCTACTTATTACAAGCTAAAGGCAGTATAGGTTAGAAGTATTGGCAAAGTGAACTCAAAACCTGACAAGCTAGCCTGACAAATATATCGCCTCTGGCTGTGAGATTCGATTAAGGCATACTGTTCTGTTTCGACAGAGCCCGAATGTGGCTTTAAGCACTATATGTTAGCCAAAGATCCCATTTGCTGTGTTTCTGATAAATATCCGCACTACTCTTGCTCCCAGACGTTCCCATAATGATTAAATTTGGCCCAGCTCTGTCTAGACGCTAGCGAAGAGCCAGACATGCACGCTGGCTGCTGCAGCGTGCGGGAGAGGCAGATAAACGTCTGAGTCGCTTTCATTTTTATTCATGAGAGGAGGGGGTGGACAGAGGGGGAGAGAGTGAGTGCAGAAACACTGTCTGGAGGGAGAACACAGTCTGGTGCACTCTGCTGCTTTGATTTACCACACACATGTTAATGCTGAGCATTAGCAGTTTGGGCTTTTATTTTAATTAGTATTTGGAGCTTTGTCTGGATTCAGAAGAGATTTTTCTTTGTTTTCTGCCACATGCCATACCCTAAATGTGACGATGCAATAAATTTCACTATAAGACTTTTAATGAGTTCACTAGTTTCCTTATAATCTGACACTTGTCTTTGTTTTAAATATTTGATGTGTTTAAATGGCATTTAAAGTATTCATGCTGTAATATCTTGTATATTGTGTAATATTTAAAATGGCATTGTCTTCTCTTAACCTTGTCTCTGCTGATAGGAGGGATGTTTCTGGCCATCAGAAAGTGGATCCAGACAAGGAGCTTCAGAGGTGAGCCCATTAACATTTTATACTTGTATAAACTATAACTTTAATGTGCTCTCTCTCTCTCTCTCTCTCTCTCTCTCTCTCTCTCTCTCTCTCTCTCTCTCTCTCTGTATGTGTGTGGGGTGGGGGTGGAGTGAGATTTGGTGGTAGGTGGTGCAGCTTCTTATTTGGTGAGGTCAGGGGGAGGAAAGGGTCAGTGTCTGAAGCAGGGCCTCTCTGTTAATCATTGCACATGTGTTGTGTCCCTCTGGGGGTTGTGCTGCAAATTTCCCCAAGTGTACGTGGCTTTGAGAGTCCCTGTCTGGATGCCTGCGTCTCTCACTGCGTCATTAATCACTGGCTTTCTCCTCTGGCAGCGTCTAGACAGCTGTCTGAGAGAAGAGACACTTTGCCTCTCGCTCCAAATTGCCCCTCATTAGCCACCCTGGCTCGAACTGAAATGCAGCCCCATAAAACAAAGCTGTCAGTCTTATTGGCTGGCCAACATGGAGATTTCCCACAAATGAAATAATTTGATTGGGCATAAATGCAGGTTCTCTTTCTCCACATAAAGCTTTGTTATTTACTAGCATTAGAAATATCTTATGTTGTACGGTTGTGCTCAGTTTCTCAAATTAGATATGTAGGTAGCCCTTCAGATGATGGCACTCCCAACAACAAATTAATCCGTCTCAGCCCTGTGCATAGATGGTGTAAATCAGATGGAAAACGTCTTCACACTTTGAGTCCCGCTTATAGATTTTCCATTCATTGCATTGTTTATTCAATTTTGTGTTTTAGTGTGCGTTTTTCTTCTTGCTTAAGACTCTTTAAAGGACTTAATTGTTCTGAAATGAAATTCTACACAGTTAAAGGCCTTGGGTATTACACTGCCTTTTAAATTAAGCGATTGGCCTCTTAAGATTTCCCAGGTTACAGTGTAGACTTAACCACTGTTTATTCAATTAGTTAGTTTGTTGTTTTTGAGGAATGCAAACAGTTTAGCTAAATTATATTGTTCAATTATAGTTCATCAAAAATAAATCACTTTATTTTTTTTATTATCCTTTACTGTTTAGTTATTTGTAACAATTATTTGTTATTCCTTTAGCCTTTATTTGTTTATTTATTTCTTCTGTCTGTATGGTATTGAGTGGACATGCTTTTCACACAGAGCCTAGAGGAGGGAGTTAGTGGAGGTCTTGGGGAGAGGAGACAGTCAGGAGTAGGGAGAGCAGTCCATCCCAGAGTGAAAAATGCCATACGCAGAAATAGTTTATAAGAAAATGGAAGTTGAAAAGTGTGATTTTTCTCCTTGATTTAGCTGACATGCACACCCTTTGTGGCAGAGGATGCAGTAGGCTATATGTTTGTCTTAAGATAGTATTAATGGCATGAATGTAGTCCAAGAATACATTTGGTACTCCAGTGAATTTCGTTGTTTTTTTTCTCGTTCCAGCGAATTACGTTTGGCTTTAGTGAATTTCTTATTTTTATTAGCGTGCTTGATTTTTACTTTAATATTCTGTGCTGTCACATTGTTTTTTTTTCTCTGTGAACCACTACGTTTCTGCTAGCATTATAGTTGCATACTCTGAACCTTTATTTCTTTCATTCTCTTGCTTGCAGGTGGTCTACGCTCCTCATCCTCGTGAGCGCTTCAGCACTCCCTCATTCCTGCAGCGAGATCGCTTTAGCCGTTTCCAGCCTACCTACCCTCTCCTGCAGCAGCACATTGACCTGCCACCCACCATCGCACTTTCGGATGGAGAGGAGCCACCGCCGTACCAGGGCCCGTGCCCGCTGCAGCTGCGAAACCCCGAGCAACAGCTCGAGCTGAACCGCGAGTCAGTGCGAGCGCCACCCAACCGCACAGTCTTCGACAGTGACCTGATGGACAGCCATGGCCCGTGCCCACCTAGCACCAACACAGGCATCAGTGCCGCCAACTGGAGTGCTCACGGACGCACGGAGGGTCCTCCACCCGCCTACAGTGAGGTCATGGGCCACTTCCCAGGCACGGCGTTTTACCTTCACCAGCACAGCAATAACCAGTCCTCCTCCGTGCCAACTGTGCCTGGTGCCAGGACGCGCCAGGGTAGCACGGAAAGCACAATAGTTCTGAGCAAAGCCAAGGACATGCAGAGAGGGGAGCTGGTGTAAGGTCAGCTCTACCTACCCTCTCCTTTTATAGGCTACAAAGGGGTGTGGTCACTCTCTGGACACTCCCATGCACAACATAAAATGCGTCTGTCTTCACTACAAAAGCAAAGCCACATTATAAGAAGGAACCAAGCGGAGCAAAGCTTACAAAATAACATTTTATTGACTGTCTCTCTCATGAAAAGACACAGCAAAGCTTTGTAGCGCTATTTTGTACTTGTGTATTACATTCAAATGGGAGACGATATTAGCACATTTTCTTTTCCTTCTTGGTCACGTGTTCTTCTAAACACCAACACATCTACAAGTTTAGGGACTTGGAGTTGAGGATAGGTTTTCCATGACCATGATCTGTGCACAGATAAGAATTTCAAAAGTTATTGAGACAAAAATCCAAATCCTAGTGCCAAGGTTTTTGTGTGGGGGCTGGCGTGAGGGTCAACACTCGCAATCATACATCGAAATCAAAACCCACAAAAGTTGCACTATCTTTATTGTGGAAAAGAGGAGCAGGAAATGCAGTGCATGGCCTTTGTTGTTAAGGAAACTCCAAAGTTGGCGATCTGTAAAAGCAGTAGGGTTTTCACCTTACTTCTGCACAAGAGTTACTTATATCCAGCCTAAAATCCTCCTTCCCAGCTCTTAGACCCCTCATAGTCTTTCCGATTCTTTGACACCTTGAGGTTAGATGGATGCTAGCAAAATGTTACTTTCACTCAATAGTGTCACTTTACAAGCAGAAATGTTATACAGTTATAAAGTAATTACTTTTTTATGAGTGTACTTCTTTTTTTTTTTTTTTTTTTTTTTTTTTTTTTTAAAGCATCTAACAGTCTTTTCTCCTGGAGCAGTGTTGACATCATTTAGTTTCTCTCTGATAGGCTTTAACCTTTACAACAGATGATGGAAAGGTGTCATGTGAGCAGGGTGTTATCCGTGCTCTGGGAGCTATTGGTTTATGAACTGCAATCAAGGCTGTTGTTGTAATCCATTATATGTATTGCACTTGGCCCGTGACAAAAACCAAAACGACATTTATTTCTCATCAGAATGGTTTCTAAACACAAGGTGTTCAGCATGAATGGAAGCTTCTCTTAGCTTTTCCTTACTTGAAATGGCTAATGCTTCCCATTCGTGCACTATTTCACTTTTAGTCCCTTTCACGCCACAGAACCCCATCCGTACAATATTGTGATGGATGGTGCCATAGTAACCAGAGTGAGCAAAAACAAACAAGCATTCAAGCACAGCCCGTATCGCTGTGCTGTCTCAGTGTCCTAGGATTGGTAGGATAATCACATTTAGGAACACGGTAAAGCTAAGGGCTAAAGTAAGGGTTGGTCGCTGTAATATCTCATTAACCCAGCCTTCCTCTGATTAGATTGCCTTTTCTGCTTGTCCCTTCTCGCTCATTTCTGAGATGGGCCGCTATTTACGCCACTGGTTTGTACTGTGTTTCAGGTGAAAACGTTGTGATTTGAGATGAACTCCTGCTTCGGTCTGTGTTGGGGCAGGTCTTCATGTAAGATTTCAGCCACATGGCATGAAAAGACTCGAACCCAAGCAGTTTACGATGCCTAAGAATACAAGCCCTCGGTTCCATCGCAAAACGCTGCACTCTTCTATTTAAAATACAATCATGTTCTCATTTTCAATCCATAGCATTGTGGGTATTTGGCAAACAGATCCAAACCATGGTGCTACATTTAACTTAGAAGTTTACAATCTGAGCAACCTTTGCTGTTCTCTATTACACTTACACAGAATGGAGTAGTGGTCAGCACTGTTGTGGTGTGAGAGACTGGATGCATGCAGGCTGTTAGTTAGCCATTGGCTTTGACTAAATGGAGGTTAGCTAACCAGTCAAACTCTCTGAGCTCTTAGATGTTGAATTTTGACAAGTACCCAAAGGAACTTTTGCCTTGTAGTGCAGAACACATCCCTTTAATGTAAGACTGAGTCACCTTTTTAGATCTATTATTTTTTTGTTCATCCAGGGCACTGAACATGGATAAACATTCATTTAAAACTTCAATTATGTTTCACTGACACATGCTTATCAACTGCCCTTTTGTTCTACATTATCAGTAGAGTTTGAGCATCACTGCCCCGGAAATCGGTGTTTGGCTGTCCTGTACTGTGAGTGTGTGTGTGTGTGTGTGTCTGAGAGAGAAATTTTCCTCATGAAGACGATGTGACCTGTAGGCTAGTTTGTCCAGCCAGATTACGAAGCCTGGTTTCTCAATCTGGCTCTTGACCTCAAGCCTTAACTGCCTAGAAGTACACTTGAAAGACAATGAGACATTAAAGTGGACATTGACTTGACCCAGACTAAACAGTGTCCTCAAGCATGGGTGTGTGTGTTTTGTTTAGAAAGCCAGCTCATTCAGCATGCATGTTCAGGGCTGGTTCCCTGATCAGATATTGAGGATGTACCTACCCTAGTTTTCTCTGAATGTGTGTGTGTTTTTAGTCCAGGACTAGGTCTGATCAGTGTCTGTCAGTGTTGGGAAGGACGTGAAGGATTTTTGTTATTAAGCATTTATATAATGAACAGAGCCTCTGTCTGCCCACTTCATTGTCCAGGAGGTGTTTTGGGCACAAATTGAAACTAGCCAAGGATCAAATGAGTAAACGTGGTTCGGTCTATTTTACTTCCAGTCTAGGTTTTAATCTGTACCTGGAGACCTGAACCTCCACAAAAGACCACAAAACTTAACCTTTTGTACTGCAATGCCAGCATTTAGTAAGGGCTTCTGCCAGCTTCCCCCCTGCACCATGGTCTTAGTTTTTTTATCTCCAAAAGGTTGAGATGGACTCAGCCAGTAGCACCACGTTTGCAGAAAGACTCACCGACGTTTCTTTTTGTTTGGTGCCGACTGAGATGCTTTAAAGTGTTCTGGTCAGTTTTCTCCCTTCATTTACTCTTCCAAAGAGCTCTCGGAGCTTGTCCTTCATCTGTGCTGTTTATTGCTGCTGCTATCGCTGCTGCTGCTGCCGCTGCTGCTTTCGCCAAACGATTGCAGGTCTGGCCCACGCTTGTTGGCTCAACCCTTGCCCCATCTAACAACCATCATTTCACCATCTCCACCCGGCTTTTCCTGCCCTGCTTTCTTCGATTGTTGTCCTCGCTATAAACAAGCGCTCGTTTTTGTTGTCCGTGGAATGAGGCGTTTTTGCATGTACGTATGATGTGAGCTAACTCGGTGCCTAATGTTCACGTTTTGAGCAGACGTAGGAACCCACTTGCACTCTTTAAGCTCCCACCTTTGGTGTGCCTCACTTCCAGCGGTGCTTTTTATTTCTCTGGTCTGTCTGTTTCCTTTTCTGTTTAATTGTTTCCCTTTCTTTCTTTCTTTTTTCTTTTGTAAGGTGCTGTAAATAACTTGAATATGTTATGCACACATATCCTACCCAATGGGTAGAAACCACAAAAGATATTGTTAATAGTGTAATATAATGTATAGATGGTATAAAAATTTAACACAGTGGTATCAGGTTTGTAAATGCCTACAGTCAAAATGTGCTTTTGTCTTTTTTTGTAAACAAAGGAGGTTTGCAAACAATACTTACGAATTACAGAATGATTACAAAGTACTACTTATTTTTCTTATGGATAATAACAATATTAACAGTATGAATGGCAGTTGTTCTAGGACAAGAGAGTTGCTTTAAATAGAATATAATTTTTTTTTTCCTACCCCAAATAACACAACTTGTATAACTTGCAGTTTAATGGTAGAATTGGAATACCAGTGTACATCTAACACATTTTAACATTTACCACAATCCTTTTCACTCACACCCTGATGGAGGCATTGAACTAGCTAGCAAGCTGTAACACAAACATTGTATTAAAATCATGTTTACAAAATGGATTTGGTTCCATCCAATCATTTGGTGGTCAGAGAAAGCTCTTCATTAGATTGTGTTTGGAAAGTAACAGCAGTGACAAAACTTCACTGATGTTCATACGTCTGCAGCTTCTTTCCAATTCACCAACACAACAAAACTAGAATTTAATATAATATAATCAAAATCAAATGAGTCTCTACATTCCCATGGTTGAACTGGTGGTTTAGGACATGGACATGTTTTACCTTGCACACAGACTAGAAAAGGAGCAGCTTACCAAACGTACAGAAATCTTCAAAGCAGGACGTCAGAATGTCGGTATGTCCGTGTTGAATAAAAACCATCAATCACTGTCCAGCCTTTATGTAGAAATTGCATAAATTCTATATTATTTGAGGTACTGTGTAACCACGTAATAGCCAGTCTTAAATTCCCACGCAACTCTATGCTTCCAGTCTTTTAATAATCTAGCCACAGACAGCGACTACACTGACACTTCTACCATTCTTATTTCTTACTTATTTATTTCACACATTCTGTGTACGTGGTATGTCGGAACAAAGTGGGGAATTTTTTTTTTAATCACGATTACTGCTGGGTGTCCACTGTAACTGTTGAGCATGTCCAAATCAACTGAACTGAAGATGATGTACATAGTGACGGCATTTCATTTCTCCAGTGCTCCTTGCTAGGTAGCCTTGAGAGGTTTGTGGTGTTAAGGCTGTGTAACCCTTAACGTGCGCCGACTGAAACTGATTGCGCCTCGGTTTGTTTTCCTCAAAGCATCAGATGCTTGTACACACCACCGCTAACCGTAGCTTTTCAGCATTATTGGTCAATACTGGACTGCTTCCGTCATGGACTTTGTATCATTTTAGTTTTTATTTACAAAACTTGTACCCCAGCGTTTTGTGTGTGTACGCATAAGTGTGTACTTGTATTTCTGCATACACGTACATACATATGTTTATATACACGTTAAATATGTGTATTTTGCCTCTTTTTATTTAAGCAATTGTGATGTACTAGGTTCTAGGCCTAAGGTCTGTTATTGCAATACTTTTTCAGAAAAAAAAAAGTTCAAAATAGTCAAAAAAACCGTTGCTCTAAATGCTGTTGTAGTCAAAGATTTTATGCTTGTACTGCTGTGGTCAAACTACAGCTAAACCATTAAAATGTAAGAAAATAAATAAAATTCAGCTGTGTCCTTCCTTTCATTGCCTTTAACAATCAAGAAACAGTCTGTACATACTCACAACCACTGAATTCTACTCTTGACACGGATGAACAAAAGGTGTTTATTACAAGACTGGTTAGTCATTCTTCCCAAAACACAGTGCTCAATCATAAAATAGTGAAAATCTTGATTCATTATACAGATAAAATCAAACACACACTTATGGCTTTAGATGATTCCCTTGTACTTGCTTCACCTGCATTAATACACACAACTTCTAATACAAACATTACAGCTTTTTATGAATCATTAAATATCTTGATTTGCTCTGAGCAGAAATAAATGCACACATTTCTAACACCTTTTGCAGAATGATTATTGCTATTTCAAGCTGGAATTGTGCCATCATAATATATTTGATAAAGTGAGACCCTTTTCACGTAAAGAGCACCCATCTTCGTTTTGTTAATTTTTTTGAGCCGTAAATGTACGTTCTATAAAATACGGCCTGCACACAAGCAGAGGTGTTTCCTACTATATGGAGAAGTTGACATGTGCCATGCAGCATGTACAGAGGAAGAAAAGTGCTGAATGTAATGAAGGGTTTGTTTGCGTTCATTGAACTTGATCATTTGTAGGAATATTACACTGAAATCTCTGTCAAAAACATGGTGGCACCATTTCCCAATTATTCTTGCCATTTCGTGGTGTTTAAGTTTTGGCACTTGGCTAAACAAGTGCTTTAAACCTCACTCCCCCATTGTATTTTACTGTAGTCCCAGTCTAGGTCAATTTTCATTCCCAAACCCACTGCACTACTCATACACTCCCCTGCTCAGTTAGAGTCTGCCTGACCTCGGAGTTTAAGTCTACATAAGTGTCAGTGTCTACTTGGTGTTTCTGCTAGTGATTACAACTCAGTTTGTGTCAAATATCTACACAATCAAAAAAAAAGCAGCATCGTACTTTTTATCTCTTTTAATACCCCTAGGATATATCAAGGGAAAAGGTACGTGTGTGGTTTACTTTCAATCTGCCTATAAGTATAAAATTATGTTGTCTAAAAAGGTCCAATTTTGTTCCTGAACATTTTTGGATATTATATTTATGTGAAAAATCCATCCATCTATTCATTACACTGCTTATCCTACTGGGCCAAGGGGCACCTGTAGCCTACCCCTGGAGACACGGGGCATAAGGCAGGGTGTGTATGATACCCTGGACAGGATGGCTGCCTATCACAGGACACAACTGCACACATACATTTTAGATACCAATCAGCCTACACTGTATGTCTTTGGACCGGGGAAGGAAACCGGAGTACACAGAGGAAACCCCTCTGGCACAGGGAGAGCATGCAAACTACACACATAGCAGAGGCAGGAATCGAACCCCCAAACTGCGAATGAGTGAATGTTCTCTTTGGTTGGTTAAAAAAATGGAGGTGCTGCTTAATAAATGCGCAGACCTTTTCCTCACTGTTTTTGTGCCAATATTCCATTTTTCATTCTGCTTGTTAGGATTTTCATGTAGGTGTGCTTTTTCTGATTAACCTATTTTCTCTGTCCAGTTATGAACATAAGCACAGTGGCAGCAATCACCCTTATTTAGTTACATGTTCAAGTTTCTAGATTTCATTAATTAATGATAAAAACAAATGAGGATTCAGGTCCTTTAGATCGAATCAATTTGTGTTAGGGCAGGAAGTTTGAGATACACATAACACATTTATACAGTTTAGAAATTACTGTAGAATTTTACAACCCTGCCATATTCAGCGTTTTTCTGTTAATCCGTTTTCTTCCGTAAAGAAACTGTGTCTTTGGTCTCCTGCAGTTTCTCAGCCAGCTTGTCTTTTGTCTCCTCCATTTTTTCAGCAAGACGCTCTTTAGTCTCTTCCATGCGTTCTGACAGGAGCTCTTTAGTTTCCTCCATTTTCTCTGAAAATCGTTCTTTTGTCTCCTCCATCTTCTCAGAGAGTTTCTCTCTGGTCTCTTCCATTTTATCCTGTAGATACTCTGTGACTGGAGGAGGTGTGGAGAAATAACCGTGTTTGCGGAGATACTGCACTGTGAGAGACGTGCCACCCATCGTCACCGTGTACCTGGCTGGCGTAGCAAGCTGTTCAGGACATTAAACTATTAGTAAAAATTTTACAGTTGCCGTGCTGCATATTGTGTATTAAATTAGTGCGATTGATACCTTATACATTGCATAGGCTGTTAGGGCATATCCACCCTGAGAGTCTCGCAGAATTCCCACCAGCCTGTCCGGTAAGCCAATGTACTCCAGAAACGGCACCAAGTTCACGCCTCTGGCAACAACAACAACAACAACAAAAAAAAAAAACAGCAATGTAGAAATGTTTAGTAAAGATAACTTTTTGAAGAGGAATGGTCATTTAAAGTGGAATTATAATTATAGTGGAGTTTATAATGACATGCTGATAACAGTATGTCCTGAATTTTTACTCCAGATGAGAGGGAAATGTCTGAATGAGAAATGCTGAGACCCTTTTATCCAGGAAAAGAGCTTTAAAACTGGCCTTTAAACCCAGCACATAATTACCACGGTACATTTTCCTTAATAAAAACTTGTTTTCTGAACCAAAAAAGTTGCATTCAAAGGGTTTAAGATGTTTCATCACATTTTTTAAATAGAAAACAATTACAATTGGAAAAGTAGCATTGCCAGAGCTACTATCTTATTATCTGATATACGAATATCTGAATGTGGAGGAAAAAACTGCATTACTACAATATCACTCGCTGAATCTAATCATACACTTCTGATTAAATGAGATAAAACAAGTCAGTGTGAGCTGCAATAGAGCTGGTCTCTAAGGCCCCGTTCACACTGCAGGTAAAAGTGGCCCAAATCTGATTTTTTTTGGGGTCAAGTGACCAGGTCAGACTTCTTCAGGAGTAGTGTGAACACTCAAATCTGGCCCAGATCTGATTTTTTCAAATCAGATCTGGGCCACTTCCATATGTGGTCCTGAATCAGACCCAAAACTGATTTTTTTTCCAATGTGGCCGCAGTGTGAACAGCCAAGGCGGACTTGATGCGACTTTTATATCAATCTACATCGACATTCGTCACAATTAAGCGCCGGCGAAGACTTTTTTTTGCGTAACACACACACGTTACCAGTCGCCGCGTTTGTGTCACGTTTTCGCCGGCGGAAACGTGACTGGTAACGTGTGTGTTAAGAGTGTTACATAAAGTGGTTACGTGAACCAGCTCATAATGTTTGCATTGAATACATCACATTATAGCATTACATGATATGTTTGCTTGCACCAGATGATACAATACTTCCTCCATAACCTCGCCTTTTTAGTGCAACGGCGTGCTGCGTGTGACGTCATTGTTATTGTTCGTTTGAGCATGCGGGTCAGTTCGAAACAGCAAACTGTTCACACTGGTATCTGATATAGGCCACATTTTAAAAGGTAATGTGAACAGCCAAACAAAAAAATCAGATCTGAGAAAAATATCCGAATTGAGCATTAAGACTTGCAGTGTGAACGTGGTGTAAGTTGATAGCTTTGGACTGCAGAACATGGACAGCATAGCTAATGAAGCGGAGGGAGATACTTTTCTGATAACAGCATGGCCCAAAGTGCTTTATTCCTCTTATACCACAGCACTAACTATTCAAAAAACCTGCTTCTTATCTCATTTATAATTCACAGCTACATTTAATGTGGTGAAGCTTCCACAAAACAAGTTCATTCCTGTTTTCACGTGTAATGCATTGTGTGTGTGTGTGTGTGTGTGTGTGTGTGTGTGTGTGTGTGTGTGTGTGTGTGTGTGTGTGTATATATTTATTTCTATCTTTCAACAGTTTTTTTTTCCTCACTCCTTTGGAAGTAGCAAGACAGAATTATACATATGGATCTTGCTGCTTAAACATGAATAAAGATCCCCTCACACAAAATCTTTAAAAGTAAATCTTTTATGTAATGAGTCACCAATACAAGTCATTGGGGGGGGTTTAAACTTTTGGTAAGTTGACATATTAGCTATAGAGAAGGAATAGCAATATAGAATAGCAAGTGTAAACATTAAACCCCCAAAAAACCTGACTGAACATTTTAGAGAATTGACATGCACTTACTTCATGGCTGCATAATAAAAGGTCCCAAGCCACACAGTGGAAGTGACAAGATGAACCGGCACCATCACTTTGCCATACTGTTTAAAAGTCTTCTTAAACCTCTGATAGAGGCCAATGGACTTGTCCTGCAGTGGATCAAGGTCTCCGGTGCCCTGTGGTGGGGCTACTGTCTCTCCCTGGCTTCTCTCCTGTCTCTGTGCAGCTGTTTGAACCTCAGGACGTGTCCTGTGGGACTCTGAGTTTCTGGTGATGCAGGAGGAGCTGAAGCAGCGTACAGTAAAGCGATTTATATGAAGGATATGTGTGCCAACACTCAGGTCCCTCATATTAAGGTTCTGGAACACAGAGTGCAGCGAGACAGCTGCAGGACACAGCACACGCTGCATCATCTCTTCCTCAATGTCCTAACCTCTTACAGCCTAGAGTGAAGACAACAAAGCTTCAGTACAACATTTCTACTCCTTCACCTAATGTGTGCTTCATGTATAAAAATGAATAAACAGTATGAATGAGGTCGAGGTGTGTCAAGGTATGCGTGTTTGAATTGCTACTAAAACGACTTTAATGTACTTCCACATCAGCGTGGCTGACATGACGTCAGCATCACAAGATCACTAGTTATATTTGGTAGGTTAACAAAACTGATCTGCATTTTTGCAAATCCATCTAAGATTTCAAAGTGACAAAAGAAAATATAATATATAAATACATATTTATATTTAAAAAAAAACATATCACAAAAGGTAAAAGTAAAAATCTATATAAACTTTAAGGCAGTTTTGTCCCTCATTTTCTGTCCTCATATCCTCCACACTTCTAGGAGGGATTTTCACTCTGGGGATTTTCTACTTATTTGGCCACGTATTAGTCAGATGAGGCACTGATGTTGGGCAGAAGTGCAAGTTTGATTCTTTTAGTCCAAAGACATCCTATACAGTTGTGTGCTTCCAAAATTTAAGGCAACTGAAGAAGTACTGAATGTGATGAGCAGGTGTACACATACATTTGGCCGTACAGTAGTGTGTATCTATATTCAAGATTTGTATTAAATCTTTGCACCCTTGATCACAGAATGGTGTCTGGGGGCTTGGGGGACATCGTTAATGGCCTGCTGCATTTCAGATTTGTCATAAAATTGGTTAAGGGCAAATTCAGCATTTGGTTGTGAGCTGAACTACACCACTGTCCCACTGTACACTATCCTTGCCAATTACTGTCTTGAAAATGATTGAATTCATGAATTTCTTCATTTTTGAGAAGTCCTCAGGGTCAATGCTTCCTGAACCATCAACCAAAAAGATGACATCTGCCAACATGTTCTTGCAGGCTATGAAAAGAAAAATGCTAAATAAGCAACATAATCCAGGAAAGCATTTTTTAAATTACCTTTGCTGCAGATTCCTAACACTTCTGTTACATCATAAAGTTATCTGTTGTCCAAACAGGTTAATAGACAGAGGAGGACGTTTCTGATAAATGCCAACTTCACATCATTGACACTGATACTGCATTCATCTGGGTTCTGTGCCATTTTACTTCTAAACACTCAGCTATCTAGGTTATTCCGATGTATTGAAGATACTTTAACTTCACTGCACACATGAATCAGAGGTAGATCATCTACATACTTACATACTACAAATATGTAGTAGCACCAATGATGAGTGCAAAGTAGATGAGAAGCAAAGCAAAATAACTTAGTGCCACAACCCTGTGAGACCTTGTTATTTCAGAAATTTTCCTTGTGGCTCCATTTTTCCTCCGCAAGTTTCCTTTCCTACATGTAGACAGGGTTGCCAGTGGCTCAGTTTTATGCTAAATCTAGATAGTTTTGGATCAAGGTTGCAATAGGAAAAAGCAAGTCATTGGGTTGTCTTTTTTTGGACTACTTTTAAAAACAGTCTGCAGCCACCAATATCTTGTTTTAAATAGCAAATAATTAGAATTAAACATAATAAATCTCTACAAACATACCCAATGACAAAAAAGGGAAACTATATGTGCAGAAAGTGTATTTCTGGTGTACAGAACCAGCCCAACCCAAACGTATATACAGGTAAAACATATAGCAATGTTTAGGAGAGGGAAGATGGGATTATGGAAAGGATAACAGCTGTATCAGGCTATGCTTAAAAAAAGGTGTACTCAAAATAAATGTGTGCATGCTACAGTGACCTTGTTCCCCACACAAAAGCTAAGAAAAAGAGGACAATGTGCAGGTCTTTGTGTGTTGAGTTGGAAATGCATGTTCATGACCAGCAAACAACAGTGCAGAAAGAGCAAATAGGTGTTACAGCAAAAATGGATGTATTAGTTTAGTTAGCTGCTGGTGACAATGGTGAGAGCAGAGCTTAAAAGCAAGTTAGCAATATCACTTCTTTGGAACTGGTGTTGTGCCACAACTATATTGCACAACGCCAATAGTTATACTATACTTGTATCACATCATTACAAACAGTGTCACCTTCTTTTTATTATTTTTTTATTTTTATTTTAAATAAATAAAGATTTAGCATATTGTTTGTTTAATTGCAGGTGAAAACAGGTGACAAAACAGGACAATCAAGTGTTGAGAGAAACATGCTAGCTGATCCACTTTCACTTGTACTTTGGACAAATTCTTACCACTTAAATGCTAGTACCTGAAGGCTTATGTGTATTAGGTGTTTTAGAGGAAAAAACAAAATGACATTTTAAAAGTCCTTTCAGTCTGTAGCCTTCACCTTCAGACAGGGGGCGTGGCTTCACACACAGTAAACAGCATGGTCCAAATAAACAAGCTGTAGAGTCGTGAGATAGAGACACAGCTCTGTTCTCATCTGACATGGATTATTATGATGTTCCTGTGTAACTACGTACATTTGAGGCCTAACATACATCCATAACAATTCAATGTGTCGTGTGATTTATTACTTCAGAGTTTCATCTCAACAAGTCAACAGACTAAAATTAGAGTTTAGCTCAGAATAATATATTTGGATGAGCGCACACACACGATATAGAGTACAGTCAGGACAGAGGACAGGCCACACACACACACACACACACACACACACACACACACACACACACACACACACACACACACACACACACACCTACATTACTGTGCAGTTAAATATAGCTTAGCTAACTGGCTAACAAGCTAACTAGCTGGCTAACAAAAGCAAGCTAAGGTTGAAATTTCGTAAAAAGGAAGGTCATGTAGAAATGTGAGGTGAAGCTTACATTGAGCTCGTGTTGACTCGGAGTTAATAACGTGTCTTCAAGAGGACGAGCCACGCCATGTTTCTATCTCTGCCGTGCATGCACACACTGTCCACACTGCTGCACATGGACTGCTTCACCCGCGCAAAGCATCATGGGAAATGAAGTCTCTCGCTGTTAGCGCGTGTTGTTTACATATTTTAACTCGGATTATTTTTTACACCTTTAACGCTAAAATTTTATATTTCTCATCTTAGTATGATATAACAGGTATGAGTTTTCTACACAGAAGCCCTGTGTATGTCATTATTTTAGCTTAATATCTATTTCAATTTCAGTTGAACTCGTAAGATATTTTGTCATTTCGTCTTAACTCGAGATCTGTCCTTATCTTTTAACATGTAGTTACTATCAACAGGACTCTTGTTTATCGAATATTAGTTTAGCATATCCCTTATACTGGTTTACAAACAGCAAATAAGCAACATGTTGCTTTAGTAGATACAAAAATAAAGCATACACTCACTTGTCACTTTATCAGAATCAGAATCAGGTTTATTGGCCAAGTGTGTTGATGTTGACACACACAAGGAATTGGTTCCAGCTGTTGGTGACTCTCAAAAGTACAGATATAAATAACACTATACATTTAGCTTGGACTATACAAGAAAAAAACAGAAAAGCCAAGACAACACAGACAAGACAAAACAGACTATATGAGACAATACAAACAAGACAAAATAGACTACGAGATAATACAGACAAGATGAGACAAAACAGACTATACGAGACAATCAAGACAAAAAATAGACAAGACAAACAGACTATACGAGACAAAACAGACTACAAGACAAAAACAGACAAGAAAAGACCGACAAGATATGACAAAACACTATACAAAACAAAACAGACTATTTGAGACAAAACAGACTACATGAGACGTAACAGACAATGAGACAATACAGACAGTATGAGTATTAAATAGGAATACAGAAAATATGACAGATCAGTAATGTACATAAAGTGTTAGAGTGCATGGTAGTGCAAATAACAGTATTGTGCGTTAGTTTTGATAAAGAGTTTACTTTAGAACTTTTGTACAATATATAGCAGCAATAGTGTGTGTAACACATTTTAGGAAAGGCTTTACACCTGCTGGTTTATGCAGTTCTTAACTAATCAGCTAATCATGTGGATGCAGTGCAATAAAGTCATGCAGCTACAGGTCAAAAGTTTCAGTTAATGTTTACATCAAGCATAAGAAGGAAGAAGTCTCTCTGTGACTTTAACAGTGGGGCCTGGTTTGAGCATTTCAGAAATTGCTGATCTGGTATTTTCACACACAACAATGTTTTGTGCATGCTGAGTTGCCTTTCTGCTAACCATGGCTGTAATGAATTAATATTTGAGTTAATTAATCTTACCTGTCAGCTCAAACCAGTCTGGCCGTTTTCTCTGACTTCATGTCAACAAGGTGTGTCCACCCACAGAACTGTCTCTCACTATGCTTTTGAAAAGTGAGTGAAAATCCCAGATCTTTAGTTTCTGAAATTCTTAAACCAGCTCATCTGGTACCAACAACAATACCATGGTTAACGTTAAAGGTTTTTACAGACTTTTATGGACATATCTGTGTATAATATAGTGATGGAGACATGTCTTTGGTGACAGTTGCATATGTAAATTAATAGGATTGAATGGCAAGTATTACATTTAACTGCCTGTTTGTGAAAGACAAAATAAAACCATTCTTTTAATCATTATGTTTTCAAAATTATTTATTAGTATCTCAAACTAATGAGGATTTTCCCTGATCTAAAAAGCTACTTCATCTAAGAAAGGGCTGTTAGTAAGCTGAATAGTTAAATCAGGTGTGTTAGGAGCAGGAGAAACACTAAAATTTGCAGGATAGGAGTACTTCACGCCTAGGCTTGGGAACCTATCAAGCTCTATTGTTATCTCCCATTACCTTGCATGTGACATTATTCTGGCCTGTTCAGTTATTCTCTTTAAAACACCTGCAGGATGGCCACTCCCTGTACACACAATTTATTGCACAGCTAAATTAGCTAAATCTTATTTGAAATTCCCAAAACGATGCCTCAGTCTTGCATTGCAACCTTTAATTTGCAAACACTCACTCACTCACTCACTCATTTTCTACCGCTTATCCGAACTACCTCGGGTCACGGGGAGCCTGTGCCTATCTCAGGTGTCATCAGGCATCAAGGCAGGTTACACCCTGGACGGAGTGCAAACCCATCACAGGGCACACACACTCTCTCATTAATTTGCAAACAAATTAATTTTATTTCTTATAGGACTCAAGTTAATATGAGTGGCATAACAGAATGTCACAATCATCAAACAAAACAACAAAAAAGAAAAGAAGGAAATAATACTTATTGCATACATTTAGTTCTTAATATCATGTATTGACCCCTTTAGCATCAATGATGGCATGCAGTCAATTCTCTCAGGTGGTAGAGCTGCCTATTCTTCTTGGCAAAATGCCCCAGTTCATGTACATTTTTTGATTGTATGGCACAAACTGCACGTTTGAGATTTCCTCAAATTGTCTCAGTGAAATTGAGGTCAGGAGACTATGATGGCCTCCAGAACCTTCACACTTTTTTGGCTGTAGCCATTGCAGGGTCAACCTTGCCTTCTGCTTTAGATCATTGTCATGCTGGAACATCTGAGAGTGTCCCATGTGCAGCTTTCTTGCTGTAGAATGCAATTCAAAGTCTGCCACTATCTTCTGATAACATGCTGCATTCATCTTGCTGTCAATCTTTACTAACTTCATTGTGCCACTGGAGCTCATACAGCCACAAAACATAAGGGAACCACCACCATGCTTTACAGTGGGAATGGTCTACTTTTCATCATAGGCCTTGTTGATTCCTCTCCAAACATTTAAAAAGGAGTCAAACAACTATGTGATAATTAATGACTTCATGTGACCACTATCCTTAAATAAGAAAAAAAAAAAAATTGCATTATCAGTCACATTTTCAAAATAAATGGCAATGTCTTTCAGGGTATGCAAACTTTTGAGTATAACTGCATTTACTTGCAACATTATTGCATAAAGCTGAATTCATGTCCTGTTTTGTAATCTTCCAGCATCTTTTTGCTTTTAGCCTCTAGCATTTGATGTCAGTTTATAGTATTATTCTTGTGAATAGTACAGCTATACTTGACTTAAACAGGTGATTTAGATATGCAGTGCATGTCTATAATATGTGTAAATGGGAGGAAGAGGCATTCAGACTAGCAATATATTTAAATAAAAATATGTTAGTCAGTGTTTAACATATTACTAGACAAAGTGTATTTTGTCTATGCTATGCTATTTCGTAGTTACTGTACTGTAGTTATAATGATAAGTAATGACATTAGATTCAGCAACAAATCCTGGGATTTTAAAAGTGATAAGTATAAATGTATTCTTGTTGCTTTTCATGTAAATTCTGTAATACTTGTATCTTATTAAAAAATACTAATAAATAAAAAAAAATTAGGAATGCAAGAACAAAGCTAGTGTGGTATTTGAGGAGGAGGAGCAGCTTCATGTAGACGAGAGAGAGAGAGAGAGAGTAAGTACATGCTGAACTCAAGACTACTTCATTTTTCGTCTGATGCACAGACTGCTGAAGATGCAACGTGTGCAAGCTGTGGGGATCCTATAGCTAATGACTGCAAGGTGAGACTTAAGGTTCTTTGTCTGTTTTATCTTGTGTAAAATGAAAGCTACAAGGTTTCGATAGCTTTCTATTCTTTTTGTAAAAATGGAGCTTCCAGAGTTTCATTAGCGTACACTTGTGTAACAGGTGCATTTACAGCATGAGGTCGGAGATATACTGTGCAACGATCAATGAAGCCCAGTCTATAACCCAGTAATTGTTACATTATTTAGTGGAGCAGAAAGGCAGAAAAATGTTTGTGTTTAATTCAAAAGGAAACAGGCATAGAGCTGGAATCAGGCTCCCAGCAGGCAGGGAATTAGTATGGCTTGATATTGGGATTCTGGATGAGTCACAGGTGGTAGAGCTGAAACATAATGGAAGAACTTAGGATGGCTTTTTTCATCGCAGTGAACTAAGCAAATTGCTTCACTTGGACTTCATTATGTAAAGTTGATCTTTTGTTTGATTGACATGTTGGACTGCCTCACTGCACCGAGGTTAAAACGACAAATGATAACATGGCACAATCTTAGGATTTAATGATTCACCTTTTCACACTGTTATAATTAATGACTGTTTTCTCAATCATACAGGAAATTATAAGGAACCAGAAGACAGTTATCATTCACACATTACTATTACACACTGTGTAGCCCCACATATCCAAACCTGTGTGATTTCTGTGATAGTGATTGTGGGTTTTTGGTGTTTCATGATAATAAAAGCTGACATATGTTTAGAAACCACTTTGTCTGTCACAGTGTGCCTAATGTGGAAGAAGTATCCTGCTATTTCTTGATGTCTTTTATTGATTTCATGCTTTATTAATACACAAAACACAAATAACAATAACAATAATACACAAAACAATAACAATAATACACAAAACCCTCAGAATAATAACAAACACACCAATCGTGTTTCAAGAGCAGTAAAATTTATTTTTATGTCAATAACTATGTATGAAACAATGCCTGTCTTTGTGGAATTTCATTACAGCGTTTTCCTCTTTACATTTGTGTGTCAACTTCAAAATAATCTAGTCTGTGTACAATGGTGACTATTTCTAGCTGATTAAACATGAAAACAGACACATATGTCCACATTATTAGGGACATGTGTAGACCTGCACATACAGTTACCCTCTCAGCTAATAGGCTTTGGCAAAGACCAGGTGATTTTTATTCTAATCATCAGCTGTGTTTTGGTGAGTCTGTGCTCATGAAAGTCTTAGATCCTGCTTTCAGGTGTTTTTCACACCATTCTGTGTAAACTCTAGATATTGATTTGTATGAAAATCTCAAGAGATCAACAGTTTCTCAAACCATTCCATGTGGTAAACACACCCATGCCACAATCATACCTTTTTTTTCATTCTGATATTTGACTGAAACATTGACTGAAACTCTTTGATTTTTGTATCTGTGGCACATGGTTGGCTGGAGCTGTGAGGCAGCAATGCTTCCAGCTGTGCCAAGTAAAAAAAAAAAAAAAAAGACGGGCACTGGAGCTAGTGCAATTTTCTTTTTTTAAACCATTGATATTGCAGATAATAGCAACAATTCTTATCTCATTTTTGATAATGTCTTTTTCTTCTTTTTCTTTCTTCCTACAGATGAACAAGAATCTGGCATGATGAGTCTATTCACTGACAGACACTCACTTTAAAGTTCTTCTTTTTGGCAGTGAAAGAACCTCAGCCAAAAAATGAATACATTACCGTGGCCTTCAGTAATTCCAAACAACACTTTCACACCCATCAAACACAGTGAGGAGTCCAATAAGTCAACAGGACTTTCAGGAAACTGTGAGCAGGTCCACATTGCCCCTGAGTTTTTCCTCACTTTGGGTTTGCTAAGTCTGTTGGAGAACATATTTGTTATTGTTGCCATAGCCAAGAACAAAAACCTTCACTCTCCTATGTACTTTTTCATCTGTAGTCTGGCTTTGGCAGATATGTTAGTAAGCGCTTCCAATGCATGGGAGACTATAGTGATCCATCTCCTGGCTAATAGGAGGTTAGTTGTAGAAGATCACTTTATTCGTCAGATTGATAACATGTTCGATTCTCTCATTTGCATTTCTGTGGTGGCTTCCATGTGCAGTCTGTTAGCCATTGCTGTGGACCGCTACATCTCTATATTTTATGCTCTCCGTTATCACAGCATCATGACTGTAAAGCGAGCATGTATGATCATTAGTGGCATCTGGAGCTTCTGCACTGGCTGTGGGATTGTCTTCATTGTTTACTCTGACACAACACCAGTGGTGGTTTGTCTGGTTGCTATGTTCTTGGCCATGCTGCTCTTAATGGCATCTCTCTACAGCCACATGTTCATGCTGGCTCGATCCCACGTAAGACGCATGGCATCTCTGGCCGGTTCCAATGCCTCCATCCAGCAACGGGCCAGCTTGAAAGGAGCCCTCACTCTTACCATTCTTCTGGGTATCTTCATCGTGTGTTGGGTGCCGTTCTTTCTCCACCTCATCCTTATGATCTCCTGCCCAAAGAACCTGTACTGCATTTGCTTCATGTCCCACTTCAACATGTACCTGATTCTTATCATGTGCAACTCTGTGATCGATCCTCTGATCTATGCGTTGAGGAGCCAGGAGATGAGGCAAACATTCAAGGAGATCATCTGCTGCTACAACCTGCGCAGCATCTGTAGCTTGTCCAGTAAATACTGAATAGAAGCTTCAACTTTGCATCCATCATCATGTAGCACAGAGAAAAGTACAGATATAAAAGAAAACAGGACTGCACAACATTTATCACATACTTAGCGGTCTTTGGAAGTCTTTAGAAAAATGCCTTAGAACTCTAAGGCCTACCATTGATTTTATATTGATTTTGGTATTTTAAAATGGCGGTAGAGACTTTTTTCTCTCTCTCACACACACACACACACACACACACACACACACACACACACACACACACACACACACACACACACACACACACACACACACACACACTGAGTCCTGACTTTTCCTCTGGATTACCTCTTTGCTTGCTTTGCCATGTATGAGTGTGTACCTGCATCCTGTCGGCTGTGATACGTCAGATGTAGTTTCTTAGAATTTGGGAGCAAACAGCATATTATTTGAGGTAGAAGATATTTTTATTTTATGATGCTTTCTTGTAATTAATTTTAGTAAATTTAAAGGTTTAGAATTTCATATTTTTATCCTGACTGGAGAAAGTGTACTTCAGCTCTTAATGAGAATTGAGAAATTATTCTTTTACTTGAGTTAAAGATTTTGTTACTTCCCCCCATTGGAGTGAACTACATTTTCCCCTAAAGTCACTTTATTTTGTTTTTCTTGTGTTTTCCCCCTCCAGTGGTATCTGTAAAACATACAGCAAAATAAATGTATTTAATTATTTTCTGATACACTTTTTCATGTGCTTGAGCCATTTTGTTTTTACCCGCATTGTTGTGTAAGTCCAGTTCTGTGGTAACTGCTGCAATAGTTGTGTGATGTATGTAGTGAAATTTTGTGAGTGTTTCTGCATAGTGTTGTGTATGGTGAATGTACAGCACATGGTGCTGATGTCTAATTGTGGACAAAAGTGTTACATTTGTGAATTTGCTGTCACTCAGACAAAGCCTTCAAGAATTTATTGTAATTAATGAAACATCCATAAAAGTTTCTTTTATATACCATTTCTTTATTATAATTATAATTACTAAATAAATACATTATAATTGTTCGATAATGTAGTATATTTGTTAGACGTTATACTGTCATTTGTGGCCATATTACATTAATGAGAAATCCAATATTAATTCAAAAAGAATTGCAATATAATATATGACCATTCTTTAAAATGACTCAGTTATTATCTAAGTATACAGATCAGGAAGACAATTCATGTGTGTTAATCATACAGTATATACATAAGGAAAGGTTGATCAGTAACAAAGAGTTTACAAAGATTTACAACTTGCATTTATTTGATAAATGAGGAATATGTCAAGGTGAAAATGTGAATAGGTGACCAGGAGATTTTAAATAAATGTTGTAACCGGAGTTCTGTCTGCCTCCTTTATTTTTTGATTTATAAGGAACACTTATGGTTTAGTCATGCAAATGATATTACAAATTCACATGTGCCATGGACATAATTCTGAGCTTCCGTTAAGCAGGAGAACATTTTCCGGAAGGTGTTTCGTAGCTCAGCGCTCCTGAAGGCATAAATAGCTGGATCAATAACTGCATGACTTATCAGCAGCACCACATGCAGCTGGAAGAGAGACCGATAACACTCACAGTATGGGTTTTTGGGGCATACCATAATAATCAGGAGGTGGAGGAAGAAAGGAGCACAGCAGACCACAAACACACCAAAAAGAATGGTAAGTGTGAGTGCCCCTCTCAGGCCACGCTTCCTGCGGTGCCCAGCGGCTCCTGGCATTGATGCGATCCTGCCTGCATGATACTGCGCCAGCAAAAACATATGCACATAGAGTAGGAGGGTAAGGAACAGAGCTGCTAAGAAGAGCACAATGAAGAAGATCATCACCACTGTAGTTTCAAAGAACGTGATCATGAGAGCACCACTGAAACCACACAGGGCCCAGATTGTGATCAGGATGGACACCGTGCGCTGCATAGTCATGAGCGTGTGGTACTGTAACGTGTGGAATATAGTAATGTAGCGATCCACAGCGATTGCCAGGAAACTAAAGATGGAGCCTTGAAATGACATGCAGAGCAGAGTGTCCATCACATTGTCTATCCTGAGCTCAGATGGTCCCTGAGAGTTCAGATGGCCAGCGTCTCTAAAAACCAGCATGATGTTCTCCCAGGTTTTGGAGAGGCTGGAGATGGTGTTAAAAGCCGCCAGGCTGCAGATGAAGCAGTACATGGGAGAGTGCAGGTTTTTATTACGAATCACTGCTACCACAACCAGAAGGTTTTCACTCAGGCTTACAACACCAATGATGAGGAAGATCTCGATGGGAACCTGAACTTCATGGCAGTCTGTGTGCTCTCTGACCAGAGTAGTATTGTTAATCATGATGACTGGGTTAAAGGGGTTGGTTTGTGATGATTCTCCTTCCTCTGATTAATATCCTCAACACTCTGAAAGAATTAATAACATCATATTTTTATAACATAACATATATATTTTTTATATATTACACTTATTTATTACACTGTTCATTGTACTGTATAGAGTTGTATAATGTACAAGATAACACTTCTTAAGAGAATCACTCTAGTTTTTACATTGAACCTTTTTTCTAAATTACTCAAAGATTAATCTTGTAAGAGAAGAATAACAGAGCAGTATGAACAGCAACTAGACTAACATCAGTCACTAGATACACCACTTGATTATAATCAATCACACTCCTCCATTTAAAACACAGTCCAATTTTTACAATTGATGTATGAAATTATTACAATTACAATAACTATCAAGCATAACATTGAAAGATGGCATGAGCTTTGCTTTAACTTCCAGCTACAGTTAAAACTGTATTGATTAAAGAATACAGGAAAACGAGTCTGCAGTAATTTCTATCTTCTCTGAGTGTTTGCTTTTATAGTTTTATGTTTTTTGTAGTTTGCAGCCAATAATCACACTACAAAATGGTAAAATCAATATAATTGTTCAGTCAATAATCTGTTTATAGCTATATTATAATGGTTCTGAGATGCAGGACGAACGGGCATTTTTATTACTCAGAATCCTTCAAGTGCTCCAGAATAGGAAAATAAACAGCTTACGAATTTCATGTTCCAATATACTTCTTCTTCTTCTTCTTCTTCTTCTTCTTCTTCTTCTTCTTCTTCTTCTTCTTCTTCTTCTTCTTCTTCTTCTTCTTCCTTTTCTTCTTCTTCTTCTTCTTCTTCTTCTTCTTCTTCTTCTTCTTCTTCTTCTTCTTCTTCTTCTTCTTCTTCTTCTTCTTCTTCTTCTTCTTCTTCTTCTTCTGCCTCATGCACAGTGTCAATGAGAGAGTCTCCAGACTGGCTACAACACTGACCAGGATTACTGACGAATGTATGATTTAATGAATGAATTAATGTATTAAAGTGTGCTCAGTCTTCCAAGGTAAGAGCGAGTTGATGTGAAAACCATTTTCAGATAAAAGTCAATGATTTAAAGAAAGAATTCAAGGACGTTAACCACAGTAAAGTGTTGTGATGCTGCACTATGTATGTCGGAAGCAGTGTAAGTATCTAATGAACTTTGCCGAGAATTTGTATCATTTGTATAACTTTACAAAATATTTTAGAAATCTGACATGCCATTGAGTTGTATTTACTGAACTATTCCTTTCAGAAAGAAATAAAACTGATCAAATCAGTTATACACTGAGAAAAATCCTGAAAAATTAACGCACAAGAATAAAGAACTACACACTGTGAGTCCTGACAATCAAAACAGGCACAACATTAATTTTCTACTGTTAATGTGATTAATTAAGAACTTCATTTTCTTAAAAAAAGTAATTATTATTTTATGTATAAAAACTGATACAGAGTTCAAAAATGCCACACGTTTTACTACATCAGTTTAGACAAAGACAGAAGAATTATGCTGTGAGAGAACATTTTACTGACATTTAAGCTTCCCTATTGATCTAGTGCTCTAATCTATATGAGAATCTATTTGTCAGTTGTTGTTAGCTCTCTCAATATACCCTGATTAGTACAACCTACTCAGTCATTATGGCAAAATGTACTCCAAATTATTAAAAAACATTACAGCATTGCATCATCTCTCACAGAAATGTCTATTTAAGTATCTGAATGATATTTTGGAATGAAAACATTAATGCCATCAGCTGAACAATAAATAGTGAAAATGTTTAAAAAGTTACGATGAACTCTATGAAATATGAAATAATAATCATATAAAAGTATTATGACTTACCCTTTTTTGTCTTTTTCTGCACAGTATGATTACTACTAAAGAATTGTAGTGTATGTGATCTATTGCAAGCAATATCACAGTATTAGTCTACACAACTGCAGAAGAGTACTGCATATTTTCTTTGTGGGAATGACTGGAAGGACACTTTCTGTGTTTCTTTGCCCTTGAGTTAAAGCTCTGTACATTCTTTATGTCTGTTTCTTTAACCTCAAATAATAGGCACCACAAGGCCATTTATTTTTTAGACAATATAATAATAATAATGTAAAACTCATTTTTTGTTAATGTGTAAATTCTTCTATACACTGACCCTCCTCACTCATTGTTATAATTTACTATTATCTGGGGAATCTTTCAGTACATTTTAAATATTTTATATTCAAATGTCAATGTTGAAAATTCACTTAAAAAAAGGTTCTCTTTCTTTTTTTCTTTTTTTATTGTGGAATTATCTGGTTGCCATCGAATACTTTGCATTTAATTTAATAACTTTATTAGGCAGACATTACATTCAAATATTCAGGGATGTAGGATAGTAAAACTTAAACCCTGATCTGGTTCTTTAACAGAGGATTTGGAGTGTAACTCAATACCACTAACAGAAGGTAAACAAAACCTTGAAGATTTTCTCCAGTTCATAACATGTCTGAGGTTTATCTACTTTCAATTGTATTATTATTATTATTATTATTATTATTATTATTATTATTATTATTATTATTATTATTATTATTATTATTATTATTATTATTATTATTATTATTATTGCTTGTTCACATCGGTATACTGCAATACCTCTTCTGTCCACTAGAGGTCACCATTAGCACCATTGTATTCCTGTTATAATCATGGATCAGTAGCAGCTGCTATTCATTCCCCAGACCTATAAATACACCACATAGTCATATCTACTCAAACTGCGGAAGTTCTCTCTCTTTTCTAGTGAAGTTAATAGCGAGTATTTTTCCCCTAAACGTGTTAAAACGTTTATACGTGTTGCGTATATTGTGGCTCCATGTGTCCAGTAGAGGGCACTAGTGATTAAAAATTCATTCATTCATTAATTTTCTACCGCTCGGGTCACGGGGAGCCTGTGCCATCTCAGGCGTCATTGGGCATCAAGGCAGGATACACCCTGGACGGAGTGCCAACCCATCGCAGGACACACACACACTCATTCACTCACACACTATGGACAATTTTCCAGAGATGCCAATCAACTTACCATGCATGTCTTTAGACTGGGGGAGGAAACCGGAGTACCCGGAGGAAACCCCTGAGGCACGGAGAGAACGTGCAAACTCCACACACACACAAGGCGGTGGCGGGAATCCAACCCCCAACCCTGGAGATGTGAGGCGTACAGTACGTGCTAACCACTAAGCCTCCGTGCCCCCCGTGATTAAAAATACACAGTGTAATTGCTTTTATATGGCAGCACTAAAAGCCTAAAGAAATACCGTGTGTTTGTTGTGTGTTTTTCAACCTTAGTCTGGATGTGAGAAGACTGACTGAGAAATTTATTGATTTATAGAGGATATCCTTGTCTAGGGCCATGGTGGCTTAGTGGTTAACATGTATTTCTTACCCCTTTGTGGTTGTGGTTGATTCCTGCCTCTGATCTGTGTGAATGCACGTTACATAGATTTTGCATGCTCTTTTCAAATGTGCACAGAAAAACATATGGCTAATCTGCTCCCAGACCTGGGCACCACTGTTGGTACCCTGCTTGTGACAGGGTGATGCAGTTAGCTGTTCATTGAAGATCATAGATAATAAACTGGAAGTGAGATTTTCAAGTTTTCCTAGATGTTTGTGCTTGTGGTTAAATTAAATTATTTGCAGGGGTATTGCACAAAATCTGTCAGATGACCATAGACATGATTAATATTCCAAGTTGTATAAACTGCTCCACTGAGAGCAAAGTCTCTCCCCTCACCAGAAGGCAGCATCCCACTACCATTTCTAGGGAATAATCATGGCCTTGCACTTAGAGGTGCTAATTCAACTATTTAATATGCAGCAGTGAAACCAATAGTGCATGCCAGAGGCCCAGTTTGTATGGAGAACATACAACATCTACATATGATAGACTGGACATTTACTGGACACCTCCTCAACCGTTTATTGATAACCCATTGATGATATCCCATTATGAAAAACATAAATATAACCAGATTTCTGACAAGCAGAATTGAAGACATATCTTCTGTGGTGTCTCCCACCCACTGTAAACCATTTTGATTTAATAAGAATGCAGACACAACTCTTCCTATGCTTAAACAAAGACCAGCTCACACCCAGATACCCTGAACCCAAATATACCCAAATATCAATGCACAGGATCATAGGCTTTCACCAAAAAGCTGGATGAGCATACTCCCATGACCCCTCATGTAAACTGTTTTATAAAATGTCGTTCCAGACAATTATTGTGTATTCTGAGGTTTGTCAGAAGTTAAAAGTGCCATACATCCATTTGTTTATCTAACCATCCATCCCATCTGCATAAAAAATAAACAAATGAAGGAATTACAACTAAAATAAACAATTTAAAGATGTGAAATTTAATTTACTTTACTACAGCATGAGAAGTCCTTAGATTGCCCTCATCACAACATTGAATCTTAGTCAGAACTGATTATATGCTAAGTCTTAACCATTTTGTTTGTCCAGTTACTGTTGTGTGAACTGAGTAGACCTTCTTTATGTGTATAATGCCTGTATATTAAACATTGTGTATTCATCTGTATTTTGCGTCTACAGACCGTAATTAATATAAGCTTTATTTACCAGTGGAACAGCTTGGATGTTTAAACATGCCTGTGCTATTGTTTCCAGGTGTTCAGCACTGAATGAATAGAAGTGTTTGACAAAGTGGCTTTAGATTTCAGGAAAGAGTAACCACAGCTGCTGGCACTGTTTACATTATGCTGATATAAATTCAACCGAACAGGACAGTAGTGACACAATGTATGCTCCTTTAATTTCCATTTGTTTAGCGATTATTCATTTGTAGCTTAACCACATTGTTATCCAGTGGCAAATATGTCTGTAATACACAAATTCTTCACCCTAGCAAAAATGTTATAAAAAAATATTTTGTTGTATTATCTCTAAAAATGTAGTTTATGTCTAATGTTAACATTTAGAAAAGAGAGAGAAAAAAACTTCAATCTCCATAAATGCATGGCTTTAAAAAAATTGAGTAAAATTAAAAAGAAGGATCTCTTTAGGTACTGGTGTAAAAAAAACAAAACAAAACAAAACAAAAAAACAACAACAAAACAACAACAACAAAAAATGTAGGCCTATAAATGATCAAAAAGAGCCAGTACTATGTTGTTGAATGCAAATGAGTAAAATGATTAATCTCTCAAGCAAAAATTTATGTTTTACTAAATGGAGTATTATTGGTCTTACTGTAACGCTTCTGGGTGAATATTGACCCTTTCCATATAAAGTATTGTGCTGCACAGTACACAGCATGGAGTAGTGATGGGCTTGCTTTTGGAAAACCCAACTTTTGTCTATAATATTTTATTCTATTGTTTCAGTGTATGACTCACTTGGCCTCAAATTCTGTTTCCTTATGAGAGACCATCCTTTAGAACTCAACAAGCATAAGTTCAACAAATATGGGCCTTAGAAATGCTGACTGGCTGGAAATCAATGACTACAGTTAATGCTTTGAGAATTTTAGGAAATAAATGAAATCTATAACAGGGGGTAACAGAATAAACCTTGTCTGATCTTTTTCCTTTTTTTTTTCTTCTGATGTACTGTTTTTAATGTCCACTAGAGGGAGTAGGAGAGTCTTTGTGACGCTCAGTAAGGGGAACGAGAAGGAATGCTGCAGCTTACACACTCCCAAACTTTACCACATTTAGGGACGATATTCCCGTGAGTTAATCCATTTTCTTTTGACAAACTTTACTGTGTAATTTGTGTCCTAATTTGGGTGCGTAAAAATGACCTTGATCCTTGGAAAGCCTTGAGCAACCTTTCATTCCTGCACTATGACTCAGCTGTTTGTCAGTATAATGTAACCTGGCGCAATCTGCAGTGCTCCAGAGAAGGCAGTCGACGTTATTATACGCCTACATAAAAAAACATGCATGACTCAACTGGCCTATGAAAGACTCCTTTAAACGTTAACTGATTCTTTAAATTACATTGGAGAGGTCTCTGGTCACGTGCGCACTTATGTTTCTGTAGTTATGGTCAACTCTGGAGTCCCAGACTGTGATTTATTTGAGCACGTGAACTGATATATAATATATATAATATTATATATGTGTAGGATTCTTGGCAGGTGAAATCAGTGACCTGTATCTATATATACTGCTGCATCTTTGCATTGTTAGTGTTGACAAACAACACTGTTTATTTAGAAATTTTGGTTTCAATTTGTAGTATTAACATTTTTATTAAAAGAAAACACCCCAAGACACATTTGTTAATTTAGAAATAATCATCAAGGGCTTATTGATGGTGGTATGGATTTTTTATTTTTTATTCCCAGTAGATGTTAGTGATTGGCTGCTATGTTGACATCACAGGGACATTGTTAGCATGGATGCAGCTGTGTTTTAACAGAAAAAACATTTCACCAATCTCAAACACAAGGGATTATATTAGCTTATTTCTCACTTACAATTTTCTAGTGATGTTCAAGGTCATACTACTGACAATCCAGAAAGTAGGAGAGACATCAAACATCGCACCAGAATGCAGTGCAGAGCTATAATAAAGAAGTTACAAGAAAGTTTTGGCTCAGCTAGTTAGCAGTCTACAAGATGACATGCTGGATGGCGCTGATGTCTGAATTATCATGAAAGCTGATGGTTTTGAAACTGATATGTTTGTGCAGAGTCTACAAATGTAGAGTTGAGGTAAACAAACAAAAAAAAGATTAAAGCGATGCTGCATCACGCTTTATAAATAGGTAGGAAGACCTTCATCACAGAGTAGTCAAACAGCATTATGGAAACTTAGGAAGATGTTGATGTAAGAAGTTTAAATGAGAAAACGTAAACTCAGAAAAAGAATTTCATTGCAAAATACATTTTGGACATTTCTGACATGTCTGCATAACAGGTGTTGTACTGTTGATTGTGATTTTATCATCTCAGTATGGAGTTCAGTTTGCTGTAGGTCAGACAAGGATTCATCTGGAAAGAGCCCACAGCTCTGTGTAGTGAAGAATGCAGTGGGCGCTGGCATGGCTGGAGGAACAGTAGTGCTGCTGTAGGACAGAGAGGTGTGTGCGCTGCTGGTTGACATGACATGAGAATCATAGGGGATTCTGATTCATCGCTCCTACTTACCATAAAGGTCTCATCTTAAAGTCATTTTCCCACTTCCCTGTAACTGCGGTGAGCATATCTCTGAATGCACAAAATGTTAAACATGTTGAAGTGAATGGGCGACAGCTGAAGAAGACTTCATCAGGGTCCACTACTGTCAACAGTAACGCTCACTGAAACTGGACTCGGCCACTGTAGCTTGTGGCAATTTAACGTAAACAGTCCAGCTAATGTGGAGGTCAGAGGAAACCCACATGTACACAGGGACAACACACAGAGCCTCACACAGTAATCCAAGCTCAGGGTTGAACCAGGTTCCCTCTGCATTGCCATGCTGCTTTTTTTATATGTTCAGTTTTTGTTACACTTAATAATCCTAGCATAAATGATCTACAGAAAAAAGTATGGTGATTTCCCTGCTATAATATATTCATTGAAGCACCCTTTGGGCTTTTAATGCAGGGGAATCACCAAGCTGTGCCATGACAAAAAATGCAAACAGAAAGTGTTTCTTCTGCAGTTGAGTTTATTGGCTCATTTCTCTTCAGTTCTTATTACTGTACAGGAATTTCCAACTCTGACCTCAGATCAAGACTTCGGCATTGACAGTGTGCTGTACTGTAAATGATTGTCCGTTACATGAGCACTGACTTTTCTTTCTGATTGAGGAGTAACAGTGTTAAGGCTGATTCACCTTTGCTGTCAGTATAAAATCAAGTGGACACGGGGGAGTGGAGAGGTCTAGAAGTTTTAGTTAGTGGCAAGAGTTATTGGTACACAGCCCAAGTGCCCTCCCAGACTTATGTCAGGTTTCTTGTGTTTACACACCTGATTGGACAGTTCATTTTTAGGAAGCCACCCCTCTGCAATAAATATTGTGTTCGCAAGTGTTTTGCCTGGGAATATCTTTATATATGGTTTGTGAATTGTGTCTAAATCGTTATGATGTAGCTGTGTATATAACGTGGGGTTTTTGGATTTTGTAGAAAAAGGATGAAGCTTTATTTGTGCCTGTATATTCGGATGACCAGAGATTAAAATACTATAAGTATGGACTTGTCTGAGGTTGACTGAGGGGGGATTGCCTGTGCTGGACTGAAAGGGATTTTTCCAATTTATAGAACCTTCACTTTTGTTCATGCACAGAGTTTTCCACTAGGAGTAAAGTCTAAAGAGTAAAGAAAATAATCAAAAGAACCAAATGAGACATGGAGAAATGGGTCGAGGAAGAGATAATGAGGAGAAGAAGGAAAGAGAAAAGAAGAGAGAGAGAGAGAGCGAGAGAGCGAGAGCAAGCAGCTTTGTGGCTCTGCTCTCCTCTGTGGCACCACCCTCTCCTTTTCAGTCCCACCCATGTTTCCCTCTCTCTCACTTTTCTACAAGGGAAGGGTTGAAAGGCAGTGAGCCAAGGCCAGAGACAGAGTGAACAATTCAGACCAGACGCTTCGAAACTCCTCCACTACAAAGAGAAGTAAGAGCTACAGCAAGCTTCCACAAACTCTCTCACCTCCACAACAGCTTTGATCTGCAGGACTTCCCTCAGTCAGGTAAAAATGCATAAGTACACTGTCTGTTTTCTTGTAAAAAGGGATTGCTTTTGAGGTGAACTGAAGTAGTGTGTAAGATTGACTTATTTGGCACTTTACCCTATCAATGGTACTTTCCTGTTATGCATGAAAGTTTTTTGGGAAGGTGGGTGTGGTGGGGGAGTGTCTAATGTCTTTAATGACATGTTTCTCAGATAAAGTAAAGTGAAAAAGAGAAAATGAAACTATTCTTTCATTGATTTTTCTTCCAGTTGGCTTTGCTTTATAATAAACAACATGCCACAGTTCCATCTTAATACTCTGTTAAATGCTATGCTATTAAAATAACTAGAACACGCAAAGTCTTTTGCTCAGTATGTGATTAAACTTGCTCTTGAAGTTTAATAATGTTATTGCTTTATGTAGAAGTTTAGAAGTCAGTTTATGGTGTGCCACACCTTTTTTTTTTATAAAGGGGTGTGGCCCTCTGGGGAAGGGATGGGCGGATAGGAGAGGTGGTGGAGAATATGGACTGTTTCATGCATTCAAATCGTAGTCATGAATTTCTCTCTGAAATACAAGACACCCGTTTAAATGCAACGGTGATTCACAACTGAAACTTTTTATACTGTAATCGTAATTAATCCTGTCTGGAAAACCTGTTTGTTTTTTTTTTTCAGTTTTTACAGAGCTATATTGAATAGGGACAAAATGGTGTTGCACATATCCTCTTCATCACGGCTTAAGTACAATATTACTACACTTCACTCTTCTCTTCCCTCATTCCATGTCCTCTCTTCTGCAAGCAGCTTTACTCCACTAGACTTCAGAATCCCCTTCAAGGCCAATGATGGAGAGTCCGGCTCAGAAACGAACCAGCCGCGGTGGTGCGGCCAATGCGCTCTCTCCCACGCGTATTACTCGGCTGCAGGAGAAAGAGGACCTGTGCAACCTGAACGACCGTCTAGCTGTGTACATCGATAAGGTGCGCTCTCTGGAGATTGAGAATGCCGGCCTGCGAATGCGTATCACAGAGTCGGAGACGGAGGTCAACCGGGAGGTGGGTGGCATGAAGTCAGCGTACGAGAACGAGCTGGCTGATGCTCGCAAAACTCTAGACTCGGTGGCCAAGGAGAGAGCCAGGTTGCAGCTAGAGCTCAGCAAGATCCGTGAGGACTACAAGGAGCTCAAAGCCAGGTATGAATCCATATAACCGCTTCCGTCCATCTGTAAAGTCTGCAAATGCTTGGTTTTAATCTAAACCAGCCAGATTACAGTTCTGTAATCAGATTATCATTTATCTTCCTATAATCTCAAAACATCTCTATTGCAGCCTTTTTATTAGCTTTCTCCCAACTTTGATTCTCATTTATATCAAAATTTTGTTTAGCATTGATTCAGAGATTTGCGTCTCTGCTTGGTTTAATAGTCCCCTGAATTTTTAAGCCTTTGTGCTCTTTGCATCCATTATTCTTTCCTTGGTCATTATGAGCTAAGTAAAATAATCAGCAAATAAACTAGTTCACAAAGTAAACCACATTCACCATGTCTTCTGCTCTGTAGTCTTTCAAACACAGACATATAAATAGGAATTCCGTTCACAGACACATTGCCTCTAGCACCCAATACACATCAGTGTCAGTCATGGATTTTCTCCCACTCATGTTTTACACACACATGATTGCTTGATTTCATCATGAAAACTGTTACAGAAGTGTTGCCTAGGTTAAGTTAATCCCCAAGGGGAGATGTGCATATTGCTGACTTACCTACTAAACCCGGAGCTGCATGCCCTGCAGAACTCCGAGCTGTTTCCTAACTCACTTTCCGGCACATTCCAGCAGCAGTCTTGTAATCTCAGGTGGAAAGGTATGTCGTTTAGCTACATGTGGGGGTGTGAGAATAATGAATGTGAACTTACTGTTTTACCACACCCTGTTAAGAATACCTGAGTTTATTAATTCATTGTGACTTAAGTATTTAACAGAGCAAGTGACTGTTAACCCTATTAATCTTTAATTGCTGTTCTATTTGCATTCAATTTTGTTCATCGGGAAGGAATCCAACACATCCGCTTAACAATACAGAAAACACGTATTACAATTGAAGTGTTTTTTTTTTTTTATTTTGTGTTTGGACTTTTACGGTAATAATATCTTTAGATTAGTTTAGTTTCTTTTTTTCTGACACGGAGCCTGGTGTAGTTAGTGCTGGCTTTGCTGATCACAGTATGTGACTGGTTTGTCAGGATCAAGAAGTGGAACTGGAATATTTCCAGTCTTATTTGCATACTCTTTCATCTGTTCTGCCTTAGGATGGTCTAAGCTGTGATATTTATTTGTTGCATAAATATGGAAAGCTGATTGCTTCAAAAACAAAAATTGGGAATGCCACCTTGGTTTATATACTACCATGGCAAGCAGATTAGATCAGGACAACACGACAACGGCTCTTTCGTTGACTGCCAGCTTTATTTATGCTATCGTTGTCTTGCTGTGTTTGAAGTCAGGTTTTTCTCTGTAGATTAGGTCTATATGTAAAAAAGGTGTAGCTCAGAAATGTAAGTGCAATGTATATTGATACATACACACAAAATGTATATAGACTAAGTTACATGCAAGGAAAATTTTCACTGAAGATTTTTTTTTACATGGCCTGGCCTCTGGGTTTAGCAGCCCCTGGTCATACAGCAGTGCTATTTTCCTCAGATAAGATTAGTCTCTGTGTTCAGATATGGACACAAGGATACACAGACCATTTGTTGCCCTGAGCAACTGTGACGCATGTTCCGGTAAGCATTTCTCACTCAGTTTTCCCGTGATGTTGATTTACGCTCGGCTCCTTCACGTTCTCTCACATCGCTGCGGTCATTGTAGCTGCTGTTTGGTAGTGTTTGGTTGCCATGGCAATGGGGCAGCCATACCACGGGTGTGTGAGTCGCCGATGACTGGAATGAGCTGTGACTCATCAGCCTTTTTGTGGTTCTAAGGGAAGCAGACAGTCTCAGAAAGAGCTCTCAGTACCCTAAACCTCAGACTGAAATGAGAAAAGGGATTCAGAAATCTATGTCAGTTGTAATCAATTATACCATACAGCACAACATTTATTATACATTCTTCTAAGTCTGTACATCTCATATAATTGTATTTTTGTCTAGGATTTTGCAAAAAGGTATAAAATAAAATGTGTATGATTTGTAGTGTTCACAAATGTTCTGTGTTAAATCTTCACTCTGGTGTGCAAGGCTTTGCTGCTTAACTCCGTATGTTAACATCAAGAGAGAGGAAAAATGTTTTTAAGCTGATATAATGTGATGAGAAGAAACTCAAAAGGCAATAGAATGGAATTGAACAGCAATAATAATGAACAGAATAATGTATCTATAAACATGAGCATTTTTTATTAGAAATTAAAACTTTGATTAGAAATTAAAAAGAGTTTCTTGTTTCACAAGACAAATAAAACATTTCTAAGACAAATTAGAACATAATCTTTCCTATAACAAAAACTTTGTGATACCAAGCCTTCCAGTTATGCCTTATTTTTACTATTTCTGAATTAAAATCTATTCACACATTATATTCTTTGTAGACGGAACAGTTTAAAGCTGTTGTGGTGTGAACATTTAGAGTTTACTCATATTATAATGATTCATCGTGCTTGGTATACCAGTGAGGGACCCCCCCCCTCCAACACACTGTCTTTTTTAGCCCTCAGAGATCAGTTTACACTAACTGTGTCTGTTGCCGTTGCCTCGTGAAGTGGTACGACATGAACACATGGCCTGAAATAGATGAGTGACACGCCTCTGTGTGGCCACTGTTACTGCATCCACCCCACCCCGGACATGAGCATTTGCTTTCCCTGGATATTAGCAAACAATAAGCCTTATGTTATGGTTGAGTGTGTTTGCAAATGTTTGGAGAGAGAGAGACAGGTGTTAATGAGCATGTCATCAGTTTTAACCTGTGCTGATCAGAATAAGATCTTTTGTTCCTTGACGTGTCCAAACCACTGCTAACCACGTGGTAGAAAAGTGAAAGGGAGGTAGATGTTAGCATATAATTAGCTGGCGCTGGGTTACTATATTACCCAGCTTCAAGTAAACTAATAGCAAGTTTGCTGAATTATCTAGCAGAAACATTTCTGCTGATGTTCAGTGGCTGATGAATGTTAAATTTGCTTTCAGATAACAATAACTTAATTTTCTCCTACTTGGTTATGGTGGATAATTTTAGACACCTTTGCATAGCTGTGCAGTGATTATACTGTACTCTAAAATAGCACTGATTTAAAAACATAAAAAAAGACATCTAAGTTACAGATGAACAGGCAGACCAAACCGTAAGTGATACTGACATGAAACTGGGTCAGTAGGCAGCACTCCCTCCTCATAGTCAGCAAATAGAGACAAGCCAGATGGTGGCGCTACAGAACACTGTTGTATATTTTGCTACAAATGGCAGGAACCATAAGACCACCCACTTAAATATTGAGATATTTTGAATTATATGTGAAACCTGTTGATGTCAAACTAATCAACAAAGACTGAAGAATATTTATTAAAAATATTGTTTAACAGACATGGCAAGCACATACCAAGTAGTTCTAGTTTTTCTTTTTTTGTTTAGACAAAAGGTAAAACCTCCACAGTGTGTTTCAGAGACAGTTTATTGTTCAGCAAAAAACAAACGCTGATTTGGGCAGATATCAGATGTCATATTCTCATCATCTAAGAGGTGTGTTTGTGGCTTTGGGTGGGGAACTTAATGTGGGCTCGCACACCTATTGGCAAAAGAGGATGGTGGCACAGCGTATGGTGGCTCACATTTAAACTGGATCCATCCAGCTACATGAACAGACAGGTATTTCAGTTCCTGGCAGTCTGTAGTCTGCTTCTACAACGTCTGTGATTCCTCAGGCCACTGATTCTTGTTCCCTTTTTTTGGAGGAAATGATATTAAATGATATTAAAGTGTATATATGCATAATGTTTAGAGTTTTTTTCATCTGTGTATCAAACTGACTTCATTATTGATTTCATGTGTATATAGTTTTTTCTTTTTCATGAGCCTGAAAGTGCCTGTAATGCTTATTCTAAATTTAAGATGTATTTATAAATGTGGAATTAAAATAGACACACTCCCAGTTTCCAGCAGTATATCAGTGGGAACATGCATGTGCGATGACACTTATCACATTTTCCTGTTTATATTGTTTCCTGGATAGCCAGATACAGTGTTTGCTAAATAATGCTGTCATTGTTTCTCCTACTGTAAATATACTGTGTAAAGCAGCCAAATTTACATTAAATTGTGTAAAATATTATATCTGTAAGCAAATAAGGATATCATTTATATTGTTAAGGTTTATATGTACTTTGACACATTAATGTATTGTCTTTATAATGATGTATTCCTGTGAGTGCAGCTTTTAGTGGTGCTTAAAATCCCATGGCCTAAAAAGGACAGAATGATGACTAGCTCACTCCCCATACACTTCACATGCTTTCCAAACTACTAAAACTCTAAAGCAGCTTGATCACATGAAGCTTTTGATGAGAACAGGCTGGAGGCTTGGACAAACTGATTTGTATAGTAATGGATTTGAATGAAGGTTGTCTCGATTTCAGTTCTTTCGTTACACCTGGCTTTTTTATACCGAGTATGTGGTTGCACCCTTGAGCCAGTTGCCGGTCCAGCAACATCATCATAATCTCACCTGTCATAACCTTCTAAGAATATGTAAGGTGAGACAGGGTGTCTCATAGTCAGACTGGCTGTGTAGTTATGCTTCTTAACAAAACTATTCTGTTGTACAATTGAACTTATACGATTCATTGCTTTTTGCTGGTCTTTGGTTCTTTAGGCTCCACTGAGGTCCACACCATGCTCAGACTAGTAAAGCTAAAGTCAGGCTTGTTTATGAAACACAAATGGAAACCAGATGGGAAAAGCCTGTACTGCATTAGCGGCATACAAAGGCATTTTGTGTGGTAGAACTTGGATAATAAGTGATTCTAGCTGTCCGTAGTGCTGGTCGAGCTTCCCACTCTGCACTGGAAAGTTTGTGCAGGCTTTAAGCTTAGGCTTGTGTGTAGTAGAGTGGATCAGAGTTTCCATGGCTTTTGGGCTTTTTTAAACTATTGCTTGCCAAGCAGCTATGAGTCACTCACTCAGTATAAATCAGAAAAAGTTTTTGGGCAAGCGTATATATACACAAACACACTTATAAAGAATGGTTCCCATTTAATTGTGGTTGAAATTAGGGGAACTCTTGGATGACTCATGCAGTCAGTTATATAACGTCCATTCTTCAAAAAAATAAATGTCCAATCTGATTCCACTTTTCCAGCAGTTTCTTAGACAAAACTGCATTTTGAGAATTGCCTTGAAAATGCATGTTTAAATAAAATGCGTTGTTGTGCCATCTTATGTTTTACTGCTTTTACCATAATTTAAATGGTCACTGGGGCAAACATTTGATTTGAGGGGTATTGTGTCACGTGTGAATTAAACACCACTTGTTAATACACTTTGTGCTCAGGTGAGCCGCAGTGGCTGTTGGAAAGATGTCAAAAAGACAAGTTAGTGTGTGACCATGGTTTGTGTGTGAATGGATTCGCACGTGGCCATGCCACGAGGACTGTAGTTTGAGACGGGGTTCGTTCTTTTCCAGTTATAAACAAACACACACACCCACACACGCACACACACAGCCTCAATCCCACTCTAAACTAGAGGCAGCTGTATGGAGACAAGCTTTCTGTTAAGAGGAACTGAGCTGATGCAGAATCTGCTTGTGCTTATTCTTTTCAAATGCTATTCATAAAATATTCTGACTTTGTATAGAATCCAGTGATTCATTGTGAAATAAAGGAGTACTCGCCATATGAAATGGTCCTGCTATAGTTGGTGAAGTGAAGGAGAGAGTGAGTCATCCTTTTCTATTGCAGTTTGCCAGTACTAAAGTGCCACGCTGGCTAATTCTGCTGGTAGGATTTACTCTGAGCATCTACACATTACCTCTGGAGCACATTGTAACAGTTTGTGCATTCAAATTTTTGAACTTTAATGATAATATGCTTATTTTATAGCTCGTGTGAACACGCAGACAGACTGTTTGGCCAAGAGATAAAGGCAAATGCAGTGCAGGTCCACACCCTTCTAACTACACCAATATACTGTACACACATCATGTGGTAACCAATCTCAATGAATGAATGTATTATGGAATAATGCCATGAGGACTGTTTTATCTTTAGTGCTTTTATATTCCAGGGGGCAAAATTCAGTTTAGTATGTGTTTCAAGTCTAACTCTCTAAAGTGCAGATTGTATGTAATCAAACCTCTCAAGCTTTTGACTATTTTTCATATGATCAGTGAAGTGATCCAAAAACATATTAAGACTGCTCAATATACAATATACACTGCACTTCCTCACTCTTCATCAAACTTGCACATTATCAAGTCCCTATATGGTATAGCTAAACTATAAGTGATGCCAAATATTCAATTTCACCCCTTGTTCAAGAGTAAAGTTTATCTCTGCATCTCCACATTCTTCAGCCTTGTTTCATACACGGTTTCCTCTAAGATAATTGCACAATATACTGGAAGAACACAATATCTATGGCTCCAATATCCTATTACAAAGCCTTGCTCAATGTAACAAATATTTTAATCAATACCTTTGAGTAGATCGATCTATCTATCTATCTATCTATCTATCTATCTATCTATCTATCTATCTATCTATCTATCTATCTATCTATCTATCTATCTATCTATCTATTTATAATGAAGTTTATGAAGTCAGTCTGAGAGTTTGGGCGTTATGTTTATATTTTCCAGGTTTATTCAAAATTTGGAAACTCCTCTTAATTCCGGCTTCATAATGTAAATGGTAAAGGTCATGCTTTTGGCTTGGCCAGCTGCATTCCAGACTGTTTATATGAAAGACCTTTTACTTTTTCAACAATTTGCCAAAGACCATATTTCTTTCTCAGTTCAAAGATGTTTCTCTTGGTAATTATGACTCAGAGATATACTTTAGATTGAAGGGAAGTGTTTAGATCCGCTGGGAACAAACAGGCCACATGATTGAGACTTGGCTGGAGTGATTCATACATGGTACCACCCAACTCTGAAGTGGCCAACACGAGAAAGAATACTTTTACTACATTAGTTATCTTTGGTTGAACTATAGTGTTAATAAAAGAATAGAAGCCTTTATTTTGTCACATATTTTACAGCACAGTGAAATTCTTTCGTCGCATACTTCAACTTTGGAGGTTGTGGGTCAGCCATTACACAATGCCCATGGAGCAGTGAGGGTTAAGGGTCTTACCTTGATGTTTGCCTATATCAAACATCAGACCTGCTCTCTAATGCTGTTTGTGCTACCTACATGTCCTGAAGGAACGCTCCATGTGCAGACATGTGTGTTACTTAAATGTGAATATTGACAGGAGCAGAACTGCAGTGTGTGTGTTAAATGCGTGACAAGAATGCAGAGAATGTAAACAAAATGCTGCATGCTGGGTGACAAACTGCTATGTTTGTGTACCTGCATGTGTGGTGGCATTGTTTTATGGGTACTGAGTGTATCTGCCTATGTAGTGTGTATGTGCCGTGTGTGTGTGGGAGAGAGGGCTTGTAACTGGGAATTCTGTTGTTTATAAAGGTTTCGTTTTTTGTCATGCCCTGGCTTGTCTAGTCTGCTGCTTGTCTGGATTGGCTGGAATTTTTCTAATTCATAGATTATCTTCAGGGATTTTCAAATCCGTAATATTACCGTGTGTAATCAGTGCTATTTTAGTTCTTAAGGCCCTAATGGAGTTTTACTTGGAACCTTTCTGATGAGGGAACCTCCAGTGGAACAAGCGGTTATATCTAAGAGTGAAATAAATAGCTAGTGATTTAAGATGTTGTGGGAAGAGTGGATGTGCTTGCTGTGCTTTAGCAGTAGTTGATTAAAGACTGTTTTAGTCCATTGCAGCAGGAGTGGTTGGGGAAAGCCCATTCTCCGTGTCCTTAAAGACACCACTGTCAGGACTTCAGTGGTCAGCCGAGTCCATGCTGGCAAGATCACTCAACAGGAAAGCGGCAGGAATGCTTTTATTGTGAGTGCTGTTTAAACATTGGAGAGAGTAAATATAGTAATGCCACTGGGACTCATTCCTTTTTCTGCCATGATCCACCACCCTTTCCCCGAGACTTTCTTTTTTGCTTTCATTATACCTTTTAATTTTTCATTGTGGATAATAAATGCACACATGCTCTTCCCTCAATACATTTTCTTACATACAAGCTATTAAGTGCTTTACTGTACATATTGGTTTGGTAATATTTGAGACCATATTAAAAGCCGACTACGTTTTTTTTCTTTCTTTTTTTTCTTTTTTTTCTTTTTTAATTATTTCCTTCTGCTTTTTGGCTTCTGCTTTTCACCCAACCCAAACTTTTTCCATATGGCTTCTGTTTTAGACTTTCGTTTACACATTTTAGAATGGAATGATTCTGAGGTGGTGATAAAGTGCAAAATAAACTACAAGCCCAATCTCTGGGACCTAGTGTGTCTTGCTGGGCCCCTCATTAATCAGTAACAAAAACACAGAGAAACGAAATTATTTACACAGCAGCAGGGCGTTTAGGTTCTTCAGGATAGTCTGCCCTCAAATTAGGAAATGAATTATTTACTAATTCCGGGGCATACAATAGGTGGACATGTTCCTGTTAATGCCTAGAACTAAACAGACCAAAGCAAGGATTATATATTTTCCTTGTATGAAAGCTTAGCATATTATAAATATATTTGCAGATGAATAATACCTTTACACACTGATTTACTGATTTTAAAATAGAGAGAAATATCTAAAATATATTTGAAATATATTAAAAACATATATTGGTCACTGTTCTGTGTACTCTTTCAGTCGTCTGGCTCATTATACATATAATGTTTCTACATATTTAATAATAATAACTACATTTGTGCAAAAGAATCATCACAAATCAGAATACATAAATATCAATGATCAGATCACATGCTGAATTCATGGTATAACTCCTATTCACTTTCTTTCGCTTTCACACAGAAAGAACTTTGCACTAAGTAACATTATCAAACATAAAAAGTGCTGGTATCCTCCCTTAATGTCCAAGATTAGCAAAAGCTGCAGTTCCTTAGCTTCGCTAAGCTGCTCTTTATCATCACATAGGTTGCCACTGGAGAGATCTTTCATTATAGAAAAACACACAGACTTGTTATATAATGAGAACAAAATTTAAATCTGTCAGCAGGGAAACAAAACTTTGTGGTCTGGTGACTCAATCCTACTCTTTTTACTACAAATGGATGCAAATTTTTTTAGACAACCAAAAGAATCTTTCAGGCCGTAGTGTGCTTCCAAACACAGTCCAGTTCCTTAACAACAATTTTTTCAAATATTTGCCACAATATGCACAATATACTGTAGGATCAAAATACTCATAGACATAAAATCCTGTTGTTGTTTTTTTGTTTTTAATTCTATTTTTGAGCTTAAATTGCAAGAGAAAATAAAATCTATACGCACTCATGGAGCAGGCAACACTAGGCAATGCCTCTGTATGTGAGGAATGGCTGTCCTGATGAGAATGTAGCATAGCTGTGACTCAGTGGTGGTGGGGAAGGTGTTGGGTGATTTCCCCATGACAAATACAAGACCTCTGGGGTTTTCAGGTAATCACCCAACACCTCCCTACCTTGCCATGTAGAAATCAAAAATATTTAAATGGAATTATAGATTCTGAGTTGATTGTGCGTAAAGGCTTCTATACTGTAACCCTGCTGGTTAAAACTGGTCTAATCTAATGGACTAATCTCAGGTGGTGTGAGGTAAAGGAAGGGAAGTGTGACTGAATGTGGTTATAAGTAATCATTTACTTGTGTGACTAATTTACTGCTTTTTTGGAATGCAGGATTGATTAGGATGGATGAACCATAGTCACAATAAAATAAAACACTATAAAGGCTCGACTGTAGCATGTTGGCATATAGTTTGTGTCCTTTATTTACATTTATGGCGATTGAGGACACCTTTATCCAAAGCAACAATAAATTATCTGTGCATTTGTTTGTGTATCTTACTGTAGTTACTGGGCAGAGAGGATAAAGAGGTAGACAGATGCAGATTAGTGTTCTGGTTATTATTTCCTTTCAGCTGGTTATCATTAGTGACACTGGGAGCTGATCTTTTGGGGTCTGTAACATTTCATCCCAGCATCACACTGGCTCTGTTTTCTTCCTAATTCAATCCCATGCTGGCATTAAACTGCCCTCCTCCAGTCAGCCAATTCTTTTACTGATCTGTTTACTAGGCCGGATTGCCTTTGTTATGGGTTGCATTTATATTGTGTGGGGGTTTATCCAATGTTAAATGAATACCCTTGCAATAAAACCCATATGGTGTAGATATTCTTTTGGCTGTTGAATAAACATTCTGGCAAGGGCATTCAAGATAAACTTTTATGGGGTTTAAAGGATTCTGGCTCAATAGCCAAGTTAACCAACAAATATCGCATCCAAAACTAGGAGGTTTGCAGATCTTGTAAGGAAAATACTCCTGTTAAAAGTTACATATACTTTACTGCGCTTGAGATATGATGATCGGCTCATTTATTACAAAGGCAAATTGCAATGCTCGTATACTTCTAGTCAACAAAAATGGCATGTTTTTGGTGCTGTTGCCAGCTGTTTTTAATAAGCAGAGTATGTACTATTAAGCATTATAACAATATACGTGTGTAATGTAATATATGCAGCTGAAAAATCTAAGCACTACTGCAATAAAGTTTCATTCTTAAGCCATTGTGTTGATTGTGTTTGTATCATAACCCTTTGTCATGTCTTACTTATGCATGTCTGTAGGAACGGTAAGAAGGAGGCTGATCTGGAGTCAGCTCTTGCCAGGCTAAAGGATCTGGAAGCTCTTCTCAACTCTAAGGATGCCTCTCTCACAACAGCCCTGGGAGAGAAGAGGTCTCTGGAGAGTGAAGTCAGGGATCTGAAGGCTCAGTTGGTTAAGGTAGAAATACTACATGATATTTTTTTTTACTTCATGATGTTACTACTAATGTTCTTATTCCTTCTCCTCAAAACTCTAAAAAATTTAAATGCATTCTGTGTGTTTTTGTAGTTGGAAAGCAGTCTGAATGATGCTAAGAAGCAGCTGCAGGATGAGATGCTGAGAAGAGTGGATGCAGAGAACCGCATCCAGACTCTGAAGGAGGAGCTGGAGTTCCAGAAGAATATCTATGCTGAGGTCAGTACTGTATAATCATAAAGAACTGCTCTGCTGGCCTTTAAGTGTGTCAATACATTTTTACATGGTTTATAACCTTACACCAGAGAACAGGCAATGCAGGGCAATAGAAGAGAGTTAATTGAATCACAAATCAATAAGAATCATATATTAGTAAGTTGTGCCCTGTTATAATTCCTAATATGTAGTCTTTGGTGTTGCAGGAACTGCGCGAGTCGAAGCGCAGACATGAGATGCGTATGGTGGAGATTGACAGTGGTAGACAGCAGGAGTACGAGAGCAAGCTGGCTGAGGCTCTGGTTGAACTCCGCAGCCAGCATGAGGAGCAACTCCGCATTTACAAGGAGGATATCGAGAAGACATTTAATTCCAAGGTAGAAAAGCTGGCTGTGGTTATTCACTCTATTCAACTTCAATTGTGTTAAATGGCACAGGCCATGAACTTATATAAATTGGTTTCTCCCACTAGCTGGAGAATGCTCGTCATTCTGCAGATAGAAATAGTCATTTGGTCGGAGCAGCTCATGAGGAACTGCAGCAGACACGTGTGAGGATGGAGAGCATGTCTGCTCAGCTGTCCCAGCTCCAGAAACAGGTGAGCAATAACTACAGCTCACTAATAAATATATATTTAACTGACAATATATTTGCAAAATAAAATACAAAACCATATGTATACAAAATACAATGCTACATACAAAAGTGTTTCTGGCTTAACAGAGCTTCAGTGTATGGGGAAGTATAAAGTCATTACCTGACTTATAAAATCAATTAACAATTAACACTCCATAATTATTCAACAGGTCAAATTAGCAAATAACATGATACAGCAATGATTATAATAATCAATGAAAAAAGGTTATAGAGCAAGTATTAATAAATCCATATTCTATATGCATTCTGATGCATTAATCAGAAACAGGCCAAATCAACCATTCAATCCACAAAGACTGAATTCTTTTTTGTATTTAATTTCAGTGCTATTCTTTGTTTTGCTGAAAACCTTTACATTACTTTAACTCGGTCAATAAGTTTCTAATGATCTCCAGGAGAAATTAAAATACAATTTGTACATTTGCCCTGGCATATAAACTCTATTACTGCTTTCACATTCTTGATTAGATCACAGTTTGTTCTCTGAAATTGTCTGATAGTATAAGCATAAAAAACCTAAAAAAGGTTTAGAGGGAGAGAGGGAGTAGTATAGAATAGAGGGAAATGTGGGTCTGTATGTTTGACTCACAGCTCCCTTTATTGCCAGTGTTTTTTCCATGTGGTCTTAATGGCAGTGGAGCATTATTTCTCTCTCTCTCTCTCTCTCTCTCTCTCTCTCTCTCTCTCTCTCTCTCTCTCTCTCTCTCTTATTCTCTTCTAAGAATAGTTTTTTTTTCACAAATACAAAAGTGGTTTTGTTTTTTCAGATTTCCTCCCATTACTAGGGCAGTAGCTCACTGGCACCACCAGCTGGAGGGGAAAAGCTCACACATGACTCTGTCTTTACAGGTCAACTAAATAATCCTAATAGGTCATTCAGCATTTTTTTACCCAACAAGTTTAGGAGAACAGAAACATAAATGTAATGCTGTTGTAAAATTCAAAGGTCACAGCTTATGTTGAATTCCTCCAACACGTCTGGTAGTTTAAATGTATTTATCATACAATGTATGAGTTCATTCCAAGGTGGTGGAATGAACTTTCCCTAGGGGTCCGGACATCTTAGACACTGGCTATTTTCAAACTTATTCAGGAAACACTTCAACTAGACACTTTTTCATTGTAACTTTGAACAATGTTTTAAACTCATGGTGTCTTAAGTATGTAACCTAGTGAACCAGCATTAATGTATCCAATGATCGAGATTTAAGCACTTATGTACGTCGCTCTGGATAAGGGCGTCTGTCAAATGCTGTAAATGTATATATTACATTTATATTTATTAGTATTGTATACTATTGTATACATATTTCTGTATGCAGTTTTACATACAAATATTCATGTGTGTTAGCTGGCTGCACGGGAGGCTAAGGTGCGTGAGCTGGAGGAGGCTATGTCTCGCGAGAGGGATCTCATGCGCCGGCGGTTGGAGGAGAAGGAAAAGGAAATGGCAGATATTCGCCAACGCATGCAGCAGCAGCTGGATGAATACCAGGGACTGCTGGACATCAAGTTGGCCCTGGACATGGAGATAAGTGCTTACCGGAAACTGCTGGAAGGAGAAGAGGAAAGGTAGGAAACATATAATGTATCTGATGGACATGCTCACATTGAGCCCATGTATCGCAGCTCAGCTTAGTTTTTACAGTGTAAGTAATAGATCAAGTGACCTTTTACTAATCACTCTGTCTCTCTAGGTTGCGTCTCTCTCCCAGTCCTCCTCCTGGTCGTGTGATATCAGTGACTCGTACCTCAGGCTCTGGCACACACACTCAGACACGCCTGGCTCAGAGCAGCAGCACTCGCACTTCATCTGGCAGCACTAAAAAACGACGTCTCAATGACACTGACAGCGAGGCTTCCAGCGTGACGGGTGGGACTGTGACTCGCACTCGCATTTCCCAGCAGGCCTCAGCCAGTGGCCGGGTCACTGTGGATGAGGTGGACCTGGAGGGCAAATATGTTCGTCTCAGCAACAAATCTGACCAGGTAAGAGGACAATGACGGTATGTTTAATGGCCTTCGGAATGGGATGTGATGGTTAGAATGAACTCACACTTCTAACTCAAAACTACGAATACATATGTGACGAATAAGACTGTAGCCTGCAATTAGAGTCCTGTTAAGAATTCAAAGTGTAATAATCATAAACAAATTGAAACATTTTGTCATTTTATAAGCCTGTAACATTTCCAAGGTTTTTCAGTGTGTTATTTTTTGAAGCCTTTATTTATTATCAAATAAATACAGCCATATTTAAAATGTACTGTAAAATGATCCTAAAGAGATCTGTCATACATGGAACTAGCTTATTAATCTTTTCATTGTTATAGTATACTTTCATACTATCCTCACTCAGAAAGTACACTTGCTATAATTAGTTGTGCTGATGGTTTTTTGTCTCTTCTCAGGACCAGTCTCTGGGCCATTGGCAGGTGAAGAGGCAGGTGGGCTCTGCAACTCCCATCATCTACAAGTTCCCACCTAAATTTACCCTCAAGGCTGGACAAACAGTTACAGTAAGTTAACCCTATACTACCTAATGGTAGTAAATTTTCAAAGGTGTCATGAAGTGTAAATCGAGTCTTAAGTACTACGTACCAGGTCCGATTTTTGACCAGTTAAAAAATTTACAAAATCAAAAAATTTACACAATATTGACATAAGCATAGCAATATAACAAGAGAACTATATACTGAATATAGCCTACATTTTTCTACATTTATTAATTTGCGAGTTTTTCTGAAAGATTTCCAGATCCATGTTTAACTATTTCCCCCTCTACACAGACGGTTAATAACTGCATGCAGGTGTAATTGTAATAACTCAGGGTTAACATGCTTGTTCTTCTGATTCCATGAAAATAGAATATTGAGCCCAAACAAATTGGTGTAGTAAAGAGTATGAAACTCTGGTTCTCATTTCAAAGAGTGGTTTATTGTAAAAGTGACAGAACTTGTCCCTTTACTATTACATTTCCTTTACATTCACTACATTTTACAAACAGTACTACAGTATATTCTCACTGTTTCTCTGTATAGTTGCTCCTACGTGCCTGTGTATTGCATGTGAATATGTGGTGATTGTTTTAAGCCTGATTTAGACTGACCACACGCTGCTCAAGTGAACTGAACTCACACTTTGTCTCTTTGGGATGACAGATCTGGGCTGCAGGAGCAGGAGGAACCCACAATCCTCCCTCTGACCTGGTGTGGAAGAGTCAGAACTCCTGGGGAAGTGGAGATCTCTTCCAGACTTCTCTGATTAGCTCCACTGGAGAGGTGAGGCATGAACCAATTACCGGTTACTTAAGTGTTACAGTTTCCAAAATGTCTTTCGCTCATTTAATTCTCTGTCTAGGAGATGGCAATGAGGAAAGTGACACGTTCCCTGTTCCAGGAAGATGATGATGAGGAAATGGTTTGTAAAGCATACAGTATATCAGCATATTTCTCTCCTCTGGTGCACTCATAGTGTATATGAAATCAGCATTTATTTAAAACAAGCCTTAATTGTCATAATTAGCACAAACAACTTTAAAATATCTTTCTTTTTTTCTTGTTTGTATGTCTCGTGTAGGCTGCTCACAGTACATGTGGTGATGGAGAGTATAACCTGCGCAGCCGCACAGTGATCTGTGGCTCGTGCGGTCAGCCTTCAGACCGTAATGCTGGCAGCTGTGTGACAGCGAGCTCTGGGGTCTCCAGCGCCTCTCGCTCTTTCACCAGTGGAGGAGGACTTCCTGAGGGCCTGGTCTCCCACTCCCACTCCCACTTTATTATGGGCAATGACCAACCTCGACAGGTACAGTATGAATAGTACACTCACACAGCACATGTATCACATCACAATTGATGTGCTTAAAACAGCACTTTTAATAAATTATGCAAAATTTAATATAGAACAATTCATAAACAATGAAATTATAAAAAATAAATAGAAATATGATTATTTATTTACACAATTGTTTTGAGTTTTAGACAATTTTTTTAAGAACTTGGAAAAAAGAACAAAGCTTAGAAAAGTTAATAAATAAAATTGTTTGTACATTTGTATATTAGCAAATGTACATATTTTCTACTACAAAATAATTTTAAATCTTTTCTTAAAGTCTAAAACTTAATTATGTGATAAATATTGGTTGAAAAATTCTCATAGCAAATAAAGAATGTGAATATTACTTTTGTACACATATTTTATATTGTTATTTTGTTTAAAAAGTGAAAAGGTTTGTTCATATTTCTACATGTTTATTATCTTCTGGATTAACAGAATATATAGTTTCAGTCCTTTTTGTTTACCATTACTACTGTAAATCTGTTATAGTATCTTTTTAACATCGTTATTGTTGCTATTTTAACTTTTTATCTCAAATAGAATATTATTTCAGCTATTATTATTACTATAGTTTTTACTATGTAGTTAAACTTCTCTTTCCACCCTCCCATCTCTTTCCCCTATCTTTCCTCTCTCCCTTATCTCTCCTCGCTACTCTCTCCCTCCTCTCTCCCCTCTCGTGACTCTTTCTCCCCTCTCATGACTCTCTCTCCCCTCTCGTGACTCTCTCTCCTCTCTTCCCCCTCCACAGGGAGGTCCTAAACCGGAAAAGTGCTCCATCATGTAGATCCAGGAACAACCATGATGATTACCCAGTTCACCAAGATCAATTATTTGTGCAAACTGGGCGACTTAATTTCTTTTTCTTACTTGGCCATCTATATTTTTTTATTTTTCATACTTTAAATACTTAATTCTTGTTATGTATGTAATAATCTGCAGGGTAGATGGGATGCTTTTGTCTGGCTGACTGCTTGCATGCAGCTTGGGTGCTATTAAGGGTTTGTATATAAAGTTCTGTATACTAGTCTTTGCATGTGGACTAGTCAGCTGCTTTCCCATTGAGATATTCAGGAAGAGAGGGACGCACATCACTTCACACTTATCCAAAGAAAAGGGTCCATTTTCAGCTGTCTTATAAAATGCTGTCACAACACAACACGCACATCTTGGAACTCCTGTCTGCAAGTTTACTTCCATAGGTTCAGGAGTGTCTTTGAATGCACTGTAATGTAAAGCTATTTGCTCTTTTTTTTTGAATGATTAGCAAATGGTTTCATAATTCAGATATCCTAAGACAAGTATTAAACACTAACTCATGCTAGAAAAGAAAGTGTGCGATGCAGCAAACACAATCTTAAATGGAAGATTAATAGGACCATGTCACTTTATTTAAAAAGCTTTTTTTTGTGCCTTTATATGAATGTAGTGTTGTAGATTTGTGTCTCTGTAGCACTATGTACCAGTGTTTGTATTCTTTGCCTTCTATGAAAAGGCAGTGAACAATGTTGGAATCAGAGACAAATATATGATACATGTTAGTTCCTTTTGTAATTTGTCATACTAAAGATGCGAAATACTTTATATGAGCGTTTGACTATTGAACGTCTATGCAATTGGTTGATAGCAATTGTAGATAATACATTTAAGTACAAGGTTGTGAAGAATATACTAGAATTTGAAATTATTTTCTAAGCCTTAACAGTCACTGTTTGTAACCTGAGAAGACATGGAGCACAAGAATGTATGTAAATTATATTTACAATTGACTTTGTGTACATTAGAGAGCTGAATTTTGCATTGAAAACCAAAGGATGGGCAATTAAAAATGACAAGTGCTGTCTTATTTCATATCTTCGTTGAGAATTGAAATGTATAAAAGGTGTTTATGGATGTAGATTTTGTATCCTCAGGCTGGACAGCTGGAAGTGCTGACTATGTTGTTGTTGTCACTCCTCTCTCTTGAAGCAGCTGTTACTTACATGACAGGTGTCCACTCTTCTGCCTCTTTACTCACTTACCAGATTTGGTCTTTGGTCATGGAAAACACTCAAAATGTGCATGTTATCATGATGCAAATGGAGCGTGTGATCATTTGGAGAGTTTTCTGTATCTTAGAAGGTGGTAGACTGGACACCAATAGCTTGCATTAAATATCATACACTTTTCCCTGCTTATGTTATTGTGCTCATGTGCTAGTGCTAGAATGTTGTGGATTTTGGTCAGGCAGTGTCGCTTTTTTCTTTTTTCTTTTCACAATCAAAGTTTCCACTCTTGAAATGAAACGAAATAAATATTGTTTAATTAATGCCTAAGCAATGATTTGTTTAAATATGGGGTAAGGTGTAGGAATAAAAAGATCTTATTGGTAAGAAAAATCTCCCCCTTTTCCCGATTCAATGATCTTGAACATATAGTATTATGTTATTGGCAGCAACAGAACCCCCCCCCCCCCTTTTTTTGCTTTATAGCTGTTTTTTTTTTTGCTCTGCATTTAATATAGAATATGATATAGAATGTGTACGCATAAACAGTGCCTTGAATTCTTTCATTAAAAAAATACAATTTTGGACTCCTTGGATTTTTTTTAAGCTATTCTGGGTGTAAATATTCATATTGTGTGGAAATGTACACATGATATACGCATACACATAATAGCTGCCCTCATGTTACAGTAAAGTCATGTGTATGCAATGATGTTACACTGAATTGCACTGAAGAAACATCATACTATGACATTACAGGAATTTGCTGTAAATATTTCAGTAAACAGACATTTAAACACACAAAACCTGACTGTCTCAAATCACATTTTTAAATCATTTAGATGATTGTTCAGGACGTAGAATGCCATTGTGTTATACTCTGTATAGTTTGCTATATTTGTAAAAAAAAAAAAAAAAAAACCTATCTAGGAATTGATCCAAATATGAAGATGAATAGATAAACCCACATCTGTAACATTTAAAGAAAAAAACAGAATTTAGATTTATTTCGGGTTTCTTAGGCCAACAGGTTGCAGTGTTGTGCTTCTGCAAGAGGTTATTGAAACCAGATCACTTTACACATACTATACGCAGTAAAATCAGAGGGGTCTCTGTATCTGTATGTTCATTTGTGGCAATGCTCAATGGTTATTTATCTCTGATCACATACAGTTCTGATTCTGTGCATGCACAGGCTGAAGGAATAACAAAACAAATGTAAATCCCACTTACTTAACCGTAAAAGCTTACCGACTGAAGACTATATATACTGTATGAGCAGACAACATTATACAATTTACTCCCATTGTGACAAATCTTTCAGTTAGGAATGTTTTTGTTGTTGTTAAAATGATCTTTTCATATAAACCTTGAGCTGCTTTAAAAAAGAAAGAAAGAAAAGAAACAACTCTGTGAAAGCAATGAACAAGGAAGGTGAGGAATTTGAATATTTGAGACAGATGTTTTCCAAAATAACTGATCCAAGACAAAGGACGGAATTTTTTGGTTTCACCATACAGTAACTCAAATGGCTTATCAATGACAGGCACTGCATGAATGTTATTCAGTAAGATTTTCTTAGGTACTACAGAGCAAAAGTTGAGTGGACACCTGATCATCTTATATTGTGAGGGGAACGGGTGTCTATGATAGCCAGTATGATCATTTGAAGGGTTTAAATTGCTCCTGTTTACAATGCAGTCACTGTAAGTAAATTTTCCCTTTAGCTCCTTTTTCAGTTAGTAATATCTTTCACACGGTTCACTGAGCTGTTACCATGTTCTGTGACAGGAATTAGGTGTTAGATTTTAGGAGGCAAATGAAATAAATATGCATTAAATAGCCATAACACTAAGCAAGAAATGCACCAAACTATGAAATATGTGAAATGTGTAAGTAGTTTAATGCACATTTTTGATTTTTCCTTTCTGAACTTCGGATGATTTTCTGGGGTTAAAACGGCATTTCAAGAAATAAATAAATGAATGAATGAATAGAACAGCTACAACTCAAAACTTGGATCTCAAAGGAAATGCTGACTTTCCCACTTGTAATTGCATGATTGTAATTGCATGATTGATACAATAGCTATTGTATTGCTATAATAATGTTACTCACTGATACTCTGAGCACTGTCTACTCCCTCCAGGACTGAAATTAGTACAAAATGATCTAGACTGTTGGAAACTTGCAAACAGATAAGCAAATTACCCACAGAGAGAAATGCATAAAAATCTCCTTCGGTTTATTTACAGTATTTACAATTCTTGAAGGATTTACAATCAACTGACATCGAAAGTTGAGATTCTACCAATGTAAATGTGGTACATAATGTACAGCCATTTAAAGCCATTTTATGTAACTGTGATAAAATTGTAATATTTACTGAAATTGATGAAATTGTAATATTTACCTCACAATAAGTCAAATTTATTTGAGAATTCCCAGTTCCCAAATAACATGAAACCATGATATTAAAATGAAAAGCGTTTAAAACCATTTACAATTTCATGCGTTAAAAAACAAATTTAATGTCCATCAGATGGCAGTGTTGAGCAGCTGCAGGAAGTTATTGAAACCAGTTCACGTTTCCCAAATGCTGATCTTTGTATAAAGTGTGCTAAAGATAGATGTGCAACTTAATCTAACATCTCGTCATTTTGCAGATGCAACACAGTTGGGTAAGTGAATTCCTTTATTAATCCCCCTGTCCACGCATGGGAAGTTTTTTCCTCTATGGAAAATGCAGAGGTGAAACTGGCAGTTTTTGTGCTTTAAGAACACTAAGTTTTATCCCATGCAAGTGCGTTAAGGCTGTGATTAGTTGGCCTGTCTGCGTGGTGGTGATGGTGACGGAGGCCTGCGGACTGGTGGCAGGTCGTAATGTCCCGGGATGTGACTATTGACTGGCAGGTCGTAATGATTCTGAAGATCCTGTTCCTGAACATTTCCAAGAGGACATTGTTCTGGAAAAAATGGGACATGGATCATTTCAGAGTCCAAACCAAATAAGAACATTTCTTGCTTTTGCCTCATAAAACATTCTAGCTTACTGAAAAGCCAAAAATATCTCTGACTGCACAAATAACTACTGGAAAAAAGTATACCATTTTTGGTACACCAACATAATGAGCAAGATTCATTTAAACATGTGCTAGGAAACATGACAGTTGAAAGTGTTTGCATAGAGTTGTTCACACAGTTTTGCTTTAGCTAAAGAAAGCTCTAGTCAGCTAACTCAGCAAAAAAGAAAATAGTTATTCAGACAGATTTTGTTGCACCCTTTTAAGCAAACTATTTTTGCCTTTTACCCTCTCGTGTACATTTTCAGCTTTTCAAATCAAATTTGTTCTGAGAGAGACAACACACTCAGTGGTAAAACACACTCCCATAGATACAAAGCAGTACACAGAATTATTGCTCACTTATTGGCCTAAGTGGTTTGTGATAAATGGGCTGTTGAAGTGACAGATAGTTTCCTCTTAAATCCAGTGCTAGTGAACTTTCCAGATTAAATACCGTTTCCAAGTCCAGCATTACTGATAAGAGGCTGTAATTCATATCTTTGGATGTTAGCATAGTAGGATTTTTGGTTCACACACAATCAGGTGCTCTGACATGAACTCCTCTTGGCTTGCTTCCTTCAGGGTGAAATGTGCTAAGATAAATAAAGTTCAGTGAGAGTTACCTCTACAGGAGAAACTGGTGGAAGGAAGGACTGGATGCCGGAGCTCTGTGTAGGACCTCTCAGAAGGCACAGCAGATTTCATTTCCATGTAGCTGCACTCAGTAGGGCATGGAGGAAGACCCGGCAGGTCTTTAATGGTAGCGTATGGATTTTCACTGTTTAGAGAACTGCTGCTCACAGCAATGCAGGAGTCCTTCAATTCTGAGAGCAGGTTAGGGAAGCATTAAAGACAAAAAAGAAATATACTGGAACTTGTGCATTCACAGGACAGATACTGTAAACAGCACTTACGTTTGTTGTAGTATTTCCCAAGACTGGCACTGTAGCTATAACTACGGTCAATTCCAAATGCTCCTGCAAAGCATAAATTAGGAAGTCAAATACATACAGAACTCAAAAATAATATGTTAGGAGGAGACTAGTGAGTTTTTATTGATTGAGGATTGTGTATTAACAACCAACCCCCACTTAAAAATCGTTGGTCAAAATAAAGTTTTTCTTTTATTACCTACTCTGACACAGCCCAGCTTTAAAAATGAATAAATATATTTCACTAAAACAAAGTGGAAATACTTTAAAAATGTTCTCCTCCTGTTTAATTGTGATTTCCACACAATTTGCTCAAGTTGTACATACAGTCATGTGAAAAAATTAGGACACCGCATGAAAGCCTGTGTTTTTTTAAATAGTTAGTGGCCATTTTATCTTTATTTTAACGATACTGGAACGTTTAAGTAATATAACATAATTCAAAAGTAAGGACACCCCACATTTATTTGTAATTAAATTGAACTTAAAATTACCTACAGGTGTAATCACATGAGGTGCAAATTAGAACACTGTTACAGAGCATTTACAAGGAGGCTTGCCTTATTTAAGATATTTAGTTTGATTTGCTCTTAATCGTTGAAGTGAGAGGTAACACCATGGTGAGATTTAAAGAGCTCTTCAGGAAGAAGATTGTTAATGCTTATGAGTCTGGTAAGGGATATAAAAGAAATTGTAATTGAATTTGTAATCAGACATTCAACTGTCCGAATCATCTAAAAGTGGAGAACATTTGAAACAACTGCCCACATGTCCAGGTCAGGCCTTCTAAGCAAATTCACCCCAAGAGCAGACCACAAGATGCTTAAAGACGTCTCCAAAAACCCTAAAATATCATCACGAGACCTTCAGCAAGCTCTTGCTACAGTTGATCTCAAAGTGCATGAATCTACAATCAGAAATAAACTGCACTTTAATTATCATGGGAGGTGTTCAAGGAGGAAACCCTTACTGTCTAAGAAAAACATGAGGGCAAGACTGAAGTTTGTGAAAGACCACAGAGACAAAGGCCAAGACTTCTGGAATAATGTGGTTTGTATAGATGAGTCTAAAATTAAATTATTTGGAGAGCATGACAGAGTAAACTAAATACAGCATTTCAGCAAAAGAACCTCATACCAACTGTGACACATGGAGGTGGAAGTGTTATGGTTGGAGCTTTGCTGCAGCAGGACCTGGCTGGCTCATCATCACAGAACCCACTATGAATTCTACATTGTATCAGAAGGTTCTTTAGGAACAAGAAACAAGAAACCCCTCAAACATCACACAGCTGAAAGAATTTTTCTGAGGAGTCAGGGAAACTTTCTTCAACTTGTCCTGGTAGAAAACTGGTAGACGTTTACAAGAAACGTCTCATTAAGGTTATTTCTCCCAAAGAGACAAACACTAGCTGTTAGGACACTAACTGTTTATAAACAGTTTATATACTCATTTTGTTGATTTCTTTTGTTTAATAAGTGAAAAGTGATTTTTTTTGTTGTTGTTTTGTTTTAGCATTAACATGTTGAATAAATAACTTAATTTTTAATGGGGTGTCCTAATTTTTTGCATCACTGTATTTAGCATCACATATCAGCTGTTAAAATGTCTCTCATGCTCCTGTGCCACAGTCAGAATGGAATATTTAATGGCAAACTATATTTATCTGCTATAACTTTACATCCAGTTGAAGAAAGTTTTCAGAAGATGTCATAATTTCACAACGTGCAGGATTTGCTCGGGCCTTCACGCATATTCTAAAGTTAAAATGAACTGTACAGTTAATTATATAGTAAGCAGGCATGCCTTGGTCTTTAGGGGGTTCCTGATGTTTCCAGTCAGCTGGTAAAGTAGCGTTAGTTTCCATTCCAAATAAGCCTCTTCTCTCACGCTCCATATT